>NC_140585.1:1260709499-1260989499 GCF_964204655.1 Triturus cristatus
CTTGTGATGATTGTATGTGGTAGGGCACCAGGCTTGGGCCGGGGCCCAGTACTCTGTGTGTGTGCTCTATGATAAATAATTCTGAAATTCTCTTAGGGCACAGCGCATTAAGGATCAGGTCCTCCAAAAACAAGTCCATGCTGGGCCCCCTGGGACTCCCGCCACTCTGATATTGTTACGTCTCGATCTGCCTTGCTGATCTTCTATTTTGGCTGTGAGGGTGGCGCTGTCTTTAGTCAAAGTCTGTACCTGTTCCTCGAGGCGTTTTGTCTTGCATTGGAGACTGTTTATCTGGGACTCTACTGTTTTCACTTTCTGCGTTATGTTTCTGAGGTCCGTCCTGAGAAGGCCCACATCCATTGTTACAGTGTCTAGCTTGGGCTCTAATGTATTTCGGATGTCTCGTATGGCCATCATTATCTCACTTAGAGTAGGTTCCCTTTCCAATTGTCCCACATCCGCCTCTCCCTGATGGAGTGCACCCCCCCGGGCTGGCATTGGTATAGTATATTTAACTAGGTTATATGTTTGCTGCGTCCTGGCCGCAATTTCTGACAATTTCTCTGGGGCTCCCAGCTTCGTCAGCTCCCGCCGCGTCGATATTCAGTGGAGGTTTCTGCGGCTACCGCCCTCACAGGATGGATTAGGTTGCGTGTCTGCGTCTTTCCTCAGGGACAGTGTCATCAGGGGTCCAGACTTTATTTTCGCCGCTTCTTTGTGAGGCTACCCAATCCAATTTGAGCCAGACGTGAGTAAGAGGACGGTGGGAAGTGGCCGCCCCACAATATCTGCTTCCTGGTCTTCAGTGGGCCCGACCTCCCCCAGGTTTCGGTGCCACCCTCGCTCTAAGGGGGCAGGGCCGGACAGTGGTCTTGCTAGGGACTCGGGTTCCCCCCCTCACTCAGGCCGTAGGCCTTAGGTCGCTGCCCTGCCGTCACCAACAGTCTCTCAGGAGCTCGGATTTTGCCTCAGGCGTCCCCGGGCAGGCGACTCCCCCTCACACTCCACCCAAGGGTGCAGGCCTCAATCAGGTTGACCTCCGGATGCCCCGTGATCGGAGACGTCCCCCGTAACAGGATCGGGAGAGGTTGGACACAGGTGGGGGGAGGGGCAGGCAAGGACCATCTGCCCTCCCCTCAAGTACGTTCTAGGACCTCACTGCAGCAGAGCAGTCGATCTATTCCTGACACCTCTCCAGCCCGGTAGGCCACCCCCTTCTGTTAAGGATAGGCACCTGCCATCTTTTAAAAAAAAACTTTTAAATGATTTTCCTTGAGCGTCAGTGGGACTGGTCTTAAACAGTATCTAACCAGCAGTTCCACAGTGTCTGATTGGATATTAGCTTTGTTCAATGCAGAAATCTTGCATCTCCGGAAAAACAAATAAGTCCCACTCTGCGTTGGGATTTTAAAAAGTTTCAGCAAGAAATCTCAAAGTGCCGGAGTGCCAGCGGGACCAACCTGCCTCGGGTGTCTGGCCTTCGGTTCCACTCTGGTGGCTACAGTTTACGTTTTCTTCAAGAAAGTGACAAAGTCCGTTTCTGAAATGGGATTTGAAAACTTCTATGAACTTTTTGACTCCCAGACATTCAACAGGACCAATCCACATGATGTGCCCCACCAAGGCTCTTTTGTGGTCGGGCTTGAATGGCATCTTGATCATACCACCACTAACTTATACTAGACAATTTAGTTTTCGTGACACTTTCTCACTTTAATTCTTTAAAATTCATATCTGTTTTGTTCTTTCCCTTCTGTAGGAAAGGTACCATTAAGAAGTGATTTTAAATAGTGCTTGCTGTGTTATAGTTGGCTTTGCTGTATTACAGGCTCTAGTAAATATCTTGCTGCATTCGCATTCTTTCCTTTACAGTTCTCTATCTAGTTCTCTTTCCCATCTCCAAAGTCCCGGGGATTTAGAGGGCGTATACTCATTAATTAGCACCCTATAGCTACCTGAAAGCAAGTTTTTATTGTTCTCTAGGGACACTATACACTGTTTGAATTTAGTAAGGGGTCTGCAAACCAAGCATCTGACAAAGGAGTTTGAGCCCAGTGTCTGACTTGGGTATATTAGAAGTGTTCAGATTCATACATGTCATATTGGGAGCATGTGTTCATAAAGGTCCTGACCTCTGATCCTATAAACATGTCTCCTCATCTCTTGCATCCTTTGTGCATCCATATTTCAAAACAGCAGTTCCTAGGCGCCAGTACGAATTTTGGGTTTCCAAATAGCTAACTCAGTGGAGAAGGTAAGGTGGTGAGTGACTCTCTCTCATACGTCTAGTGTCTCCCTCGTTATTGGGGAGGAATACAGTCCTACACCCTATCCTTCCTGTGCCTCCATGGGTTCTGGTTCATGAAGTACCAATGTTTTTCAGAACAAATTTGCCTTCACTCTATTATATTCCTCAATTGGGAGGCATTAAAGTATCTCTTTATGTTAGGCATGCCAACCCTGATCCTTTTATTTAGTGGATTTTTGCAAAGTCTGGGAAACTAATCCGTGTTGTTTCCTTGACAAAATGAAATTGTGTCGGATCTTCTGTATTTGACGGAGGACAGATGACTTAGCTCGGAGTGGGAGGATTGAGAATGTACAAAGGATACATGGGAATAAGGTCATCTCTGAGGCAGTGATACAAGCCAACCAGTAGAGACCTCCTGAGTGCCATGTCTTGGGTATCTAGACATACTGTTTTGAGGAGAATGTCATAGATTATTTGTAGGATTTATAATAATGAAGGGAAAGTCTTCATCCATAAGTAAGGATTGGAGTTGTCGGACCATTGGAAGTGGAACTGATCCTTGAGTTCTGTTGCCTGTTCCATGGGGATTGTAAAGTTCAAGGCCACTAATTTATCCAAGTTCACTCAGGAGCCCAAGACTATTCCATAAGACACTAATTCACTCATTAAGGCCAGCTGGATATCTGTCACCATAATGTTGTCAGTGTACATTGCTAGCTTGTGACCAACTGTTTCAGTATGAGTCACCTATATATCAGCGTCTAATCCTTGTAACAAAAGGCTCTAGGTAGTCTTCTTTCTCGCTGTGCGAGTTGTCTTCCCGGTAATAAAGTGATTCATAAAACTCTCTAAAACAGGACCTGCGCTTTAGTCCATCCATACTTATCGCAGAACCCTGAGATTTTCACCCGCTCTCTTTTAGCTCTTAATCTACAAGCCAATATATTACCAGCCATGTTACTATTGTCATATAAGCATAGATTGGTTTCAGAAGGAGATATTGTCTCTTGTATGTGTCTAATGCCTTTACTTGTCTCCTCACAGCCATCGCCTTGCACAGTTTTTTCTGGGAAACTGTTCAGTAGTGTGACTTTTCCTGTGCTTTACGTTGTGCCTATAGCTGCGCATGTTTCTCCCATTTTGCAGAGTTTGAGATAACTTGCCCCTAACTACTGCCTTTAGTGCATCCCATTTGATGTTTGGGTAAAGTTGAACTCTTTGTTATCCCTTAGAAATTTAGTGACAGTGTGCATTACGTCATCTGGAATGTTCTTGCCATGGAGGATATTATCTCTCTGTCTCTAGCACCGAATGGTTATTCCATATCTGGGCTTGAAGAGTGACAGGAGATAAGGGCACGATCTGTAAGAGAGATATAACCTATGTCTGTCAGTTCAATTCTGGGGGGGTCATAGAGTGAGGTGTGAGGAAGTGGTCTATATGTGTGTATGTCTAACGGGCAGCTGAGTAATAGGTGTCGTTTTTTTTACAGGCCCAGGTTCTGTCGCCATTGGCTAGCTTCCACAGAAAGTGGGCCTGTGTGTCCCATTCTCTGTGCCTATCTCTCCAGTGGACCCTGTATTATCATGTTCAGATCCCCTATAAAGACATTCTTGAAATATCTCCTCTGTCGCTTGCCCCAGAAATCTTTCAGGACAGAGGTGAGGGGCATGTATGGAGACACTAGTGTAGATATATAACACTTGCTAGATGGCTTGAGCAAGCAATCTGCCATCCTCTTTGCTCAATTGTTTGATAATGTCTCCCTGATAATCCTTACTAAGGAGGATAGCCAACACACTGGTCTTACTCTAACCCGAAGCAAAATATTGTTTGGGGAATCATCAGGATTTAAGCCTATACCAGTCTTTCTTCATCAGGTGCATTCAACAAGCAAGCCATCCCCTTTGACGCAATGATAGCCAGACCCTTGGCCAGCAAATTCAGACCTCCAACATTTAAAGTGATAAACTTAACCATGGTTGATAATCGTCTTTTCAGTTTTTCCGCAGCAGTAGTTGGAGGCTCCGGTGTTCTCACCCCACCTCAAACCCACAACAAACGCAAATTCCACCTGCTCAATCCATGTCACCTGGACACTAACTTTCACAATGTGTGAATATTCTGACTCGAGGTTTCCTTTTTTGGTCCCAAGTGCTAAAAGATTATAGTAACTCTCATAAATTCGATGAGATGAAAAAAGACCAGTGTCAGAAATCTTTTCTCCAATCTGATCTGGCCTGCCTAGCCTGTTAACATAACTCCCAGTTGTGACACATGACCAATAGGTGCAAACTTAAAAAACTCTTTGTATCTGCGGTCCCATCATATAAATGTTAACAGTGAAGTAGATTCTTAGCTATATCCCGCCTGGGCTCCTGTGTGGTTGCATGCATAGTCTGGCGAGACTCTGCACTCGTAACTTTACTACACTTTAGTCTCATTGTAAATTTGCCGTGTATACAAGTCCATAATTATTTTTTCTATGAAGTGGTACCAACCTTTCCTGACCATTGATGCACATAGAAATAGGTAGACTGGCCCCAGGCTCAATTTCCAGGACAAGATCTCCTCGCCTGCATGCATGCTTATTTCTTGCAGACTATGTCCTTAGTTGTTGTCCGTCTGGGACCTGAGGTTTTCTCTCTAGGGGATTCTCCCATACAGACCTGTCCTTGATGATGTTGTTATTATTACACATGTCGCTTTGAACATAAAAAGAGGTCTGCTACCCTCAAGGGTCATGCCTGCGCTAAATAAAGCTTTATAAATAAACAAATACATCCTTGACCTTTATGGCATCGCACTGGACCTGTTTATTTAAGCTTGTGTGGAAGAACTGGAGACCACATCATTTGCAGCTGTTGATACTTTAAGGTAGGGTGCCAGAACAGCTCCTAAGTTTACCGCATGTGGCAACAATGGAGGGCTCTCTACCCTTTATTTAACTAGACGTAGGTCTTGATGAAAGATTCCCGATGCAATCTATTTCTTTGTGGTAGAGCTCAGTTGTTATTTTTTGCATGTTTGCACATTGTCATCATAGGTCCCTATGCTTAATCCTTTGTCAGCAGGTAGTTATTTATGGGAGGACCTCGGGCCAGTTTTCTGCAAGCTTTTAGGTCTTTGTCATAAGGTTTCGAAAGCAACTCCTTTGTCAGGTCCTAGGCCTTTAAGATTTGATCTTTTAGCCAGCTCAGAAACCCTTACCGTTAGATCAATGTCATTATCTTTAGGTACTTTGGACATCGTAATAAGTTGGCATTTAATTTGATATTTTCCAACATTCTGGATGTTCACTGTTTACCTCTGGCTTGACCGTTTATCAAATCCAGGCCCTTCAAGGCTAAGTTCCCACACAATAAATATCCTCTCCATTCTCTTAAATATTTATAGTATGTTTACAGACTTTTATCTTTGCCATATCTAACATCTCTACCATTATAGTGTCCCTTCTTTTAGATCTTGATTGAAGAGCCCAATACTTTTCCTCTTTCATTTGCTTAAGCTTCACAGAGATCTTCACAGTCGGGACCTTACCTTATATTTTACCACTTTGACCTCTTCATGGTGAATCTTAACCTAAACTGAACTTTTGAGAACTTGCAAGAGACACCTTTTTTTGCTGCTTTTAATATCTTTGTGTTTTCAGCCACCAAAATGTACTCTTTTCAGCTTCAAACTAGAGCACTCTCCCTCATACTTTGCCACCTTCTCTATCTGAGGAATGATGTTTGTACTTTGATATAGCAACTTCATTATTCACTTTTTTCTTTGGGTGGTATGTATTATTATTACTAGAATTAACTGTACCTAATTTATAGCCCACAATAGGACGAAAAGCTGAATCAGTCCTGCTGGACTTAACCAGCCTGAATATTTACGACAGAGCTAGTGGTATAAAGCAGTGACCTGTCTCAAAACATGTTTCACTGTCCTGGTCTTCTTTTAGCTCATATATTGTTATTGTAAACTCCTAATGTAATCTACTACATTTTCTTAAATTATCTTTGGAAGGATTCTGACATAATCCTTTGCCTATTATTACATTGTGTTTCATTCATTCTGGGATTTATCAAGGATTTCATTTGCAAGGCCCGGCAGAACACTTGGCCGCCTCCTCCGGCCCCAATATCAATCTGTATTCATCACACACCTAGACACTGATATCACATTGACAAGGGGGTCAGACATCACTGCAGCCTTCCTCTCATACTATGCTCACTTGTACAAGACACGTGACCCCCCGGTCGGGCAGGCGTTAACTGTCTATTTACAGGAGATAGCGATGGTCTGGTTGGAAGAGGGACAGCGCGACTTTCTAGCCTCCCCTATAGACTAGGACAAAATCAAGCAGGCAATAAAAGATTTAGCCAGAAGTTGTGCCCCGGGATGTCTCCGGAGAGTTTTATAAAGCCTACCAACACGAGTTGGCTCTGCGGTTACTGGAGGTATATGACGAGGCTTTACAGAGTGGGTCCCTTTCTCCGACGATGCGAGAAGCCATAGTGACACTGCTGCTCAAACCGGGCAAACCGTCGTGTCAATGTTCATTATACAGACCACTATCGCTACTCAATCATGATTATAAAATCTTGGCCAAAATATTAGCAACCCGACTAGCATTACTGGTGAATACCACATTATGCCCCTATCAGGCTGGATTCATCCCGGGCCGATCTACGGCGCTTAATCTGCGTGCAATTTTCTCTGTGATGAACCAAATGGAACCCACATTGCCGGCGGCGGTCATTCTCCTCAACGCCGAAAAGGCTTTTGATTCGTTGAAAGTGCCTTTTTTATATGCCGTAATGCAAAAACTGGGGATCCCTGTTGGGTTTTTAAACTTAGTCCGTCTCCTGTATTCAAGCCCAGTGGCCCGGCTGAAACTTAATGGTGAAATAACAAATCAATTCCCTCTATCACGTGGCACTAGGCAGGGAAATCTCCTCTCGCCCTTTTTATTTATTGTGGCTATGGATCCCCTTGCACGCCACATACAGGAACGACATCTCCACCGCGGGTTGCAATTACATACAGGCCCTCTGGCTGCGCCATGCTATGCTGACGACGTAATGCTATTTGTGCGGAAACTGGCTGAAAACCTGTCCCCACTCCTGAGGGAGGTGGTCCGATTTGGGGTATACTCTGGAATAGTAATAAATTGGACTAAGTTGGAAATGTTCCCGCTGACCCCAGCAACTAAACAAGAGGAGTTCCAGTTCCCCCTGAAGAGGTGTACAGACTCCACAAGTACCTCGGAATTTATTTACATTGCAGTGCCCCTGAAGTAATTTGACGAAACTATGGACCTGCAGTGTACCGTCTCTCGTCGCAGGTTAAAGGATGGATTAGGCTCCCCTCTCCATAGCTGGCAGAGTTGCCATATTAAAAATGGTGGTCCTGCCACGTTCTTTTATACCTCTTCTTAAATATTCCTATTGCTTTAAGCGCAAACATTTCCGATACATTACGAACATTATTTATTCGGCTTGTCTGGCCAGGCAAACAGCCGCGTCTAAGCTGGAACACTCCAACTATGCCATATGAGCATGAGGGATTTGGTGCCCCAGATTTCTATTTGTATGTCCTGGTGGCCCAAACCCACTTTACATATTATTGGTATCACCCTGATGCCCGGCTCCAATATCTTAAGGCCGAACGTTCTCAAATATATCCTAACGCTCTGTCATATTGCCACAGGGACTGCCATGTTCCCCAGCTGAGATCCCTACTCTACCCTACGCTACCTGTTGGGCGTGGACCAAAGTACGGCGTTTCCTACAAAAAGAGTCATTATATTTGGCGCATATGCCACTGGCAGACAACCCATGGCTATCCCCCACCACTGAAGCCCTTACCAAGCGCACATTAATCAAACATGGACTTCAGAAAATCGGGGATTTGTTTAAAGATTCACAGCCATGCACAATATCAGAACTTACTACCCACGGGAACAATACGTACGTGGATAGGTTCCTTCTGCATAGAGTCCATAGATCCCTGATTGGGGCGATACCGAACGCCCTAGTGGAACGGGAAGAGTTCCCCCCTCTCACGCTCATAATAGCATCGCGGGATAATACTCACTTAGTCTCACCTATCACTATCCATTCGCCCTGTAGCTGGAGCTAAAGCGCGAGCAGCCTGGGAGAGGGACCTAGGCGTGCCAATAACAGAAAGTATTTGGCACTATTGTTGTGCACAAACACGATACATTTCAAATAATCATCACCATAAACCACTGCATTTTAAGTATCTACACAGAATCTATGTAACCCCGAAATTGCTAGCTTAGATCCTAATGCAACACTAGATGTGCCACATCCGAGGCCAACTTCCCACACATTGCATGGAATTGTGCACCAATACAACTATACTGGGTGGATATTTTCAGCATGTATGTCTTATGGTGGGACAGGCTGTACACGCTACACCCTTGATGGCGTTGTTGGGTTATGTCCAACCACTACCAAAAAATATACGGAGGTTCACTGCGATAGCCATGCTCATTGCAAAATGTCAAATTTCTCTATATTGGGGAAGAGCACAAGTACCAACGTTGAGGGTCTGGCTCCGGGACATGGTTCATTGCGACACTATGTGTGAATTATACCCCACACTATTACCACCCCACCTCCCACCCACCGGGACATTTGGCAACCATTGAAGAACTATCTACTTGCTCACCCCCTTGATGAAACCTGAAATGTGCATATAGTTGCAGCTGCATTGGATGCTATGCTGGAGTATTGCGATGTGGAGTGCACTGAAGAACTGGGGTTGAACACGGCCGATGTGAAACGAATTTTGGCTAACTCCAGATATTGTTACCATGAACGTACCTGATATACGACACTGTGAATGTAATCATTGACTACTGGGGTTTTTAATTTATCTCTTTTGGGAATTGCTCTTCTGTACCTTGTTTCATTGTTGTAATTTTGATTTTTTTCTTTATCGTCACGAACGTATATCCAAGCGGTTGTGATCCGTACATTATTATGCCCTCACTGTGCGATTGTAATTTGTAAAAGATCAATAAAGAAAATTAAAAAAATTAAAAAAGGATTGCATTTGCAAGCAAACATCCCATATCTCCTTCTATAGAGATTCAATTCTCAAAAGCCCGGTGTATTTATGCCTCCTAAAAAGCCTGCCATAAAAACGTAACTGCATATGTTCCAGATATCGCTTGGCTCTCCCCAAATATTTCAGAAAATATTGTGAGCTTAATAGACCTCTCACCGGCTCATAAATGGGAAAGATGTATAGAACCAATGGGACTTCGGTGCTTCACTCATCTGCTTGTATAATAAGGCTGTCATTGATGTCTGGAACTGCAGATGGCGAAGATATCAGAAGGACGTCTTCAACATTTAACTTTTTACAAAGTGCTTTTTTACTTTTTAAATCATTGCTTTTACATCTCGCCCACAAAGCCCATGAGTTTGAACTCCTTCGTGCTTTATTTAAGAGTAATTTCAACACACCCACTTTCAAAATTAAACAGGACATTGCACAAGACCTGAGGGGGATCTTGCAGTTCTGTGAACCCTTTCTGGGCTGCAAGGAGGTTGGTTACTCAACTCACTGAACTTCCTTCTGGCTGAGCAGTGTGAGAAGAAACCAGTTTGCCATTGTAAATCTGTAATGTTTTCACGAGTCTCAAAATGTTGGCTAGTTCTGCTACAGCCATTGGTTTTATTTAATAGTTCTATATAAGCACTTTACTGGTGTGCTTGTCTCCAAGACTCCTTGACATTTCTACCACATAATATAGCTGACAACGCTTATATGTGCATCAAAAAGAATTGTGGTGCCTTGCTTCGTCCCTACGAGCCTAGTAGGATTGGCAGAGAACTGGCAAGGGAAACAAAACGAATATTACTACAGCCTTCTTAGTAGGACGTATGATGTGACATCTGTTTCGATCGAATAGTTCAAATTTTCGACTATTTTGACAATGTGAATTGTTTATGTCACAGCAAGACTGTCCTTGCCAACATTTTTGTTACTCTGCCCTCTCCAAAATCCTCAATAGAGGATGAAAACACCACCCTGATAGGTAAGGATGAGAAGACATAGCATAAAAAACTATAAGTATAGGGGAACAAATATATAAATCCGTGTAATTTGTACATGTCAAAAATGAAAAAACGTAAATGTTGGGGAATACACAAATTCCAAAGCATGCCAAATCATGTGTTCTGCTGGAGCACAGGCTTAACACCTGCATTTTGGTGGTACAGCCATGCCCAGGCCTATGTGTTAGCTTAACAGTCACCTTTTTGATGGGAGAACAAAACTCAGATAGGCAATGTTGGCAGAACTAACATATCCACGCCTGTATGTTCAGTAAAGAAGCATATCTGGAACATATTCACTGGCGAGAAAAACATGCCAAAAACTTAGTCTTCAAGGAACTAGCGTGCACACAGATAGGCATTCGTGGGAGCATGCATGCCAACACCTGTGTGTTTAGGTGGTGCAAGCAGACATTAACCTATGAGTGTGGAAAACATGTAATCAGTTTGTGTGATGGTGCAAATGGTGGCAACAAATTTGTGTCAGGAGATAATACGTGTCATAACCTATATTTGGGAGAACGGGCATGCCAAAGTCTGAGTATTAGAGGGAATATATATGTAAGTCTATACATTGGGAGATGAAAGAAAACCAAAACATGTATGCGAAAAGAAAAAAGTATAGCAGACTAATGTGCTGAAGAACAAATATGCCAAAATGTATGTCAGGTACTATGAACAACAGTTCCTTTTTAAGAGAAGCAATGTCAAACACCTACCTTTTGGAGAAATAAGCAGACCAAAACGCAGGGGTTGGTTCCAAAATGGAGACTAAAACCAATGTTGTCACACTACCCACATTAAAGACTGTGTATTCATTGTGACAAACATACTGCATCCCACTATGAGCTGATGTTAACAAGCATACCAAGACCAGTGGGGTTGCAGTAGTGGTAGGGAGAACAAGAATGTTGAAATCTAGAATCTCGGAGAGTATTTATACCAACATCTTTGTACTGGTGAAAAATAGATCGAACCTGGTGTGCTTGGAGAATAGTCATGCCAAGTGTTGGGAGACTTGGCATACAATACATATATGTTGTAGAAGAAGCATTCCAGTACTTGTGTATAGTGTCAACTCCTATACAAACACCCATGATAACATGATAGGAAAGATCCAGCTCGAAACCCAGTGTTGTTGGAGAATAGTCATCATCATCAGTCTTTATTCGATTTTGAAAGATCATAAAAGACACAAACATAGAACAAGACATTACATCTAGTGCCCAATACAATTGTTAAAATCCATCAATAAATACTTAAAAAGAGCATTGAACAAGTCGAAAAGACTACAGAAATAAAATCTACATAGTTAAGAATCAACTACATCTACTACAAAGTAAAAGAATATCAATTAAAAAAGAAAACCCACATCCCATTATTTATATGTTTTAATAAGAGTACTTCAGATGTTTACTTAGAGGCATTTTTCCTTAAGATCCATGCCCACCCCAAAAATTTAGCTAATGCTATAGAGATAATTGGTAAAGTGCTTGTGCGTAAGATTCTTAGTGCAACAGCACTGCTCCTTGTGCCTAGAGTCTTGCACATTGGAGTCAACCAGACTCGTCTTGGGGTAGCAAATACAGGGCAGACAAACAGAAAATGGGCGGTTGATTCTGCTTGTAGCCCACAAGCGGGACATATTTCCTCGCATGCACTAGCCCATCTTCCTGTGAGAGACCTAAGTGGTAAAGAACCAGCTCTGAACTGAAAATAAAGTTTCCTATCTCCAGGTTTGGTAACCAAGTCCCAGTACAGTTCTAGAGCAGGTATAGTTTCTACCTCAAGGTAACAGCCGGTCATCCCAGAGGAATTTGCTCTGCTCCATACGTGATATGCAACTCGTTCCCAGTATATGATTTTCAAGAATTTCTTTGAAGGGAACAGAGCAGCCGCTGGGTCACTCCACAGCCCCTCCATATTCAGGTCAATCAGGGTCTCATGGAGGTTCCTCAACCATCCGATCTTATGGAACACATCTAATTTTATAACATCTATGAGCCCTTTGGCATAAGGGAAGAGCTCCGGAGTGGTCCAGAGCCTCCGCCAGTATAAAACCGGACGCAGTTTAGCTATATCCATAATGGCCTTCCTACCTAGTTCGTATCTTAAAGGTACCAAAGGGGTACTCTGGGGAAGACCAGTTATGCTACGAAAAAAAGTATTTTCAGCTACAGTTAAAGATGTTAGCTTGTCAAACCTCCATAGCTCTGCCCAATACAACGCAGAACTTAGGGCCTTGGCCTCATAGACTTGGAGCACTGGTTTTATTGGTTTAGTAAAAGATTTTTTATGCTCCCTAGTTAGGGCTCCCGATATTTGTCTGAATTTCAGGGCAGCCATCTCTATGTGCTTACTCCATTTATTATCTTTTGCTACGTGCATACCTAGATAAACAAAGTTATTAACCATTTCTAACGGTTGCCGGTTCATAAAAAACTTTTTCCCTCTATAGCTTAGATGTGGGTTAAAAGCCATGAGTTTCGTTTTGGCCACGTTCACCTCCAGACCATGACCAAGACAAAAATCTTCAAACACTAGCAGAGCTCTTTGCAGGCCACTCTGTGTTTTTGATACGAAAGCCAGCTTGGAAAGGGGACAAGATCTCATTGTCTTCGGTCCACTCTAATATCTGGTTCAAGACCATCCTCCCTATGACCTCCTGGATTGTGTCAATCAGGCTAATTGGCCTGTAGTTACCTGGTAGTGCCTTGTCTCCCTTCTTAAACACTGCACCCCCCCATGATTTAGGGACTGGCGCGCCTTCGGCCACAGCATTTGCCAATAATCTAATATACTTGCTCCAACAGACTTTGTTGTGAGAGAGACATCAGGTGGGACCCCATCTGGTCCCGGAGCTCGCCCACTTGCTACAGATCCCAAAGCCATTAAGGCATCTTCGCTACTAAAAGGACCTTGGGAATAGAAAACATAAGGTGTCTCCCAAGTGGGATTAGATTTAAAATTACATGCATATTGCGGTTTGAAATATTTTATCCATTCCTCTTGGGTAACATGGTTTGAGGGTCTATCAGGCAGACCTCCTCTATCCCACTTAATGATATTCCAAAATAATCTTGCATCCCTGGCATTGCTTGCTCCCTTCAGATCTAGCCAATAAAGCTCATTCCATTTCTTTTTAGCCTGCCCTACACATTTTTTGTATGTTTGTCTAGCCTTTCGGACGCGATTATTATATCCACTAGAAAGGGCTGCAGCCAAGTCAGCTCTGACTCTCCGACAATCACCATCATACCATCGTAACCGCTTAGGTGGTGCCTTTTTGCCTTTTCTTACTGGTTTCAGAAAATGCCAACGTATTCCCTCGAAAAAGGTTTCATGAAATCCAGTGGCTAGTACACTACCTGCCTCAATGGCCATAGCACCCTCGAGTTCCAATGTAACTTTGACTAACTCATTATCAATATTAGCAGTGGCCTTATCGTTAGTCTTAACCTCACGCCACTTGAGCCTACGCATATCATTAGAGGGGACAACTTCAGGTGGCTTAAATTCCGTCACCTCTTCTTCTATTTGACCACTCTTCCACCACCAGTGCGTTACACATATAGGATTATGATCGCTCTCGACTCTTAATTAGACCACCATATCTTTTACAAATTGCCATATCTTCATGCTACAAAGCACATAATCGATCCTACTTTTGTACCGAGCATTATCAAATGTATTGGCCCCTGTCTTGTCACCCGGCATCCTGCCGTTCAATTCCCTCAATCCTCTCTCATAGCAGAGAGCATTAACCTGGACCACAGCCTCTAACCACCTTTTAATTGGTTCGAGGTCAAGTCCGTGTATACCTCAAAACTGATCTTCCTCAGGATCAAGACTCCAATCAGAGTCTGGATCCAGAAGGGGTTCAAAAGTTACATTCAAATCCCCCGCGACGATCACTCCCCTCTTACTCGAGTGCTGATCTATAAGGGAGTCTAAATTAGCCAAGACCCGTGACCTTGTACCCTTGGTCCCCCTGAGATACAGATTATAAATATCCAAATCGCCCAAGGGTCCCAAAGATAACCTGACTAGTTGAATGTCAGGAGACCCAGTTGATATCTCACTAGCCGTCGAAAATAAATCTTGTTGTACCCAAGTTGTTAGCCACCCATAGGGCGCCCTTTGGGTCCCTTTGTTACTGGAACATGAAAATTCAAATATCCCAGCAAGAGCTGTGACTCACAGGACCAAGTCTCCTGAAAAAGGCAGACATCGAAATTACCAATAAATTCAACCCATTCGGGAGAATCCATTTTTACCTTCAGGCCTGCAACGTTCCAAGAGATCAATGTGCCCTCCCCTGATCCTAACTTTTTAGCCTGATAGGTAATATTGGAGCTTACTTCATGTTGCCTCTGGTTCTCCCTGTTCAGATTTAAATTTGGGACCCTTTTTAAATTAGACGTCCTGGGTGATGCAGATTGGGCTACATCTGCTCCACCCATGAGCGCATCTCCATCTGCAGTGGCATCCCTAGAAACTATTAAATTCAGCCCTTCTATCTCCGGTCAGTTCAGATCATCTAGATTACACAAACTATTGTAATAATCAGAGGAGACAATGATAAGCCCAGAATTTTTTCCTCTCCCTACCCAGTCCGGTCTAGTTCTTCCATCTGGATTAGGGGCTAGATTATAAAAATAGCTTAAATCATGCACCCCAATCCCCGACCAATCCCCAGGGAATGCACAATCACAGATAAAGCGCGCTCTACGCCTATCTTTAAAATTGACAATAATGGAGTCACCCAAAACATCTTTTGGTCTAGATCCAACCCAGCTGACCCTTCTAACGAATAAGATCTTCCCATTCATGTTGCTGGGAATTGGTCTGTTCTTATTTAACCAGAATGTCACTTTATTTTTAAGTTCTTGATAGGATTCAGATTTGCCACCTTTTATCTCGGGGACACCAGTTAGTCTGGCAACATAAGGAAGGGAGTCTGGAGGAAGATGGATATGGGCCATGGAAGATTTAGTGGATTTATCATGGTTCTCTCTATTTACATCTTCTCTCACTCCCATGTTACTCCCAGATTCATTTCTTCTTTGGCCTGCCCCTGGATTGATTTGGTTGGCTTTAGCGAAAACCTTTTGTGAATCAGTTCCTAAAATAACCTTATTTATCACACCAGGATCAACAGTGGGAATAGGTACAGGAATCGTGGATGCGTCAGAAGGCATAGAGTTAGATTTTGCTCTATCTTTTGTTGCTAATTTTATAACATTTTTTAATGAGCAAAAATTATAAAGGATCGTTTGTTCTAGGCGTTCAATTCTTTCATTAACCAGTTTTACCCTTTCTAAGAGGGGGAGTATTAATGATCGCACCACCTGTTCAATCTGGGGGATCATTTCTCCTAATTGTGATTGATCAGAAAGACATTTATTTGCCTCGTCCAGAACCAGACGATCATCAACTATTGAAACACCCGGCACTTTGGATATATTGTTCAAAATTTTAGGTATTTTCGACTGCCTCCCACTTTGGGTATCCCCTCCTCTTTTCCTCTTCGGGTTAGTAGATCTTTTTACTTTTTTACTAGCCCTTGTCTGGGGATAGGCTGCTTCTGATCTTAAAGAACCCTCGGTTTCTGAGGCAGCCTCACCAAAGGCCTCCATGTTCTTCATACTGTCCTGTAAAATAATAGGGCTAGCCTCAACATCCCCATACAGGAGCGGATCACTGATACCATGCCCAACTGGCCTGATAGGGGATTTTACTACTGCTAATGATCCAATAGATGAACGTTTGACATACAATGGCTCGGTGGAAAGGCGCTGCTCAGTTATAGCAATTTCATGTTCTAGGACCGAAACAGCCCTAGTTATAAACTGGTCTAAGGTACCGGTTACTGTCCCACCCACCCCTGTACGCTTCCCTTTCCCTGCCATTTAGTATAATACACACCAATATACTTGCCAAGAGGTAGTAGACTACAATGGGTTAGCAATGACTCATTAGCATAAAACGTCTTACTGTACATTTAGAGGTTAGGGGGGTGGCCCAGCCCGGCCTCCCTCGGCCCCTGACTGCCACAGACGGCCCGCCCTTTGCCCGGGCTTAGCCCGGCGCGTCCCGCGCGACGAAGGCCCAGGCGTAGCTTTATGCGCCGCCTGACGCGTAGTGTTCAGGGCGTCCTGCCCCGAGGGATCTTGGGGCCTGTAGTTCAAAGACCTGGCGAAGCGAAGCCCGGCCCGTCAGTTTCCCCAGTCGTCGTAGCCAGGTGATGGGCGGAGCAAAGCCCAGCCGCGGAAAGGAGCTGGAAAACAGCGGAGACCCTCCACGGAGCAAAGCCCGATGTAAAATAAACACCAACAGCAAGGGGCTCTGCCCCAGACGAGGCTTTATGCGCCGCCTGGCGCGTAGTGTTTAGGGCGTCCTGCCCTGAGGGATCTTGGGGCCTGTAGTTCAAAGACCTGGCGAAGCGAAGCCCGGCCCGTCAGTTTCCCCAGTCGTCGTAGCCAGGTGATGGGCGGAGCAAAGCCCAGCCGCGGAAAGGAGCTGGAAAACAGCAGAGACCCTCCACGGAGCAAAGCCCGATGTAAAATAAACACCAACAGCAAGGGGCTCTGCCCCAGACGAGGCTTTATGCGCCGCCTGGCGCGTAGTGTTCAGGGCGTCCTGCCCCGAGGGATCTTGGGGCCTGTAGTTCAAAGACCTGGCGAAGCGAAGCCCGGCCCATCAGTTTCCCCAGTCGTCGTAGCCAGGTGATGGGCGGAGCAAAGCCCAGCCGCGGAAAGGAGCTGGAAAACAGCAGAGACCCTCCACGGAGCAAAGCCCGATGTAAAATAAACACCAACAGCAAGGGGCTCTGCCCCAGAAAAGGCTTTATGTGCCGCCTGGCGACTAGTGTTCAGGGTGTCCTGCCCCGAGGGATCTTGGGGCCTGTAGTTCAAAGACCTGGCAAAGCGAGGCCCGTCAGTTTCCCCAGTCGTCGTAGCCAGGTGATGGGCGGAGCAAAGCCCAGCCGCGGGAAGGAGCTGGAAAACAGCAGAGACCCTCCACGGAGCAAAGCCCGATGTAAAATAAACACCAACAGAATAGTATATTTAAGGGTGCATGCTTGCATATGCTTTTAGAGAGGGAAGCATGTCCAAACCTATACATTAGGTAGCACATGTAATCAAATATGTGTTTTCTCTTTTATTCTCGTGATTTCTGGTAGCAGAGTGTGCAGCGTTCTCAAATTATTCAGTGGCATTGGAAATTGCTGAATGGATGTGATTGATTGAGAGTGACAGTGAGAGTGATTGGTGGTGTCGTTTTTCTTTTCCTAAGGCTAGACTTCAGTGATTTCTTATTACCGAGTGGCTGACCTCAATATTCATCAATAGTAGCCTGTAGTAGATTTGCTTCAGTAGTAAATTTAAATCAAGTCCAAACTTCATGGAAATGCCATACCCCGGTGTTCTTTTAAAATAAACTGTTTCTGTTATCAAGAATCTCTTTAATCTTAATTGTACATTACAGTGTCCAAACTGCCTCTTATCCAAACCAACCATCATGTGTTTTGGGGGTAACCCTCATTATCAAGGCTCAATTTTACTGGATTGTGAAGAACGTTTTTTTTCAATATCGGGGGTTCATTGATATTGGTTCAGGTGCAGAGGATGGTGTAGGGGAGGCGGTTTTGTAGGGTGAGTTGGGAAAGGGGGAAATATATTTAATTAAATCCTAGCTCGAAAGCAATCAGTAATGGGAGAGAGCCAAAAGGAAGGAACAGTGTTACCAAACCTCCTCCTGCTCTATTTATCTGTGGATGCAATGTCGCAATTTCACTTGAAATTTCATATTCTTTCGGGTAATCTTTAAGGCCTGAATACCACTGCAAGATAAACTCTGTAATTGCATTTTTTGATAACAAAGCTGCGGTGGAACACGTGATACAGAAGGCTCATCTTGCCACAACCTCATTCACTTTGCTTGAAAAAAAACCTTGATTCAAGTGGTTGAGTGGGTGAGTGTAAACTTGTCTTCTAGAAGAGTAGTCATCCTTCTTTGCAAGAGCTGTGAGCTTTATTCTTGCAGTTTTCATCTGAATTCACAAAGCGGATGTACAAAGCCCTGACTATTAAACTCTAAGGCCCTAATTAAGAGTTAAGGAGTTATTTATTGCCTCTGATAAATAACAATACCACAGGCTGCGTAATTTATAAAGGGGCTAAAAATAACACCTATCACGAGTTCAGGGGGTATATCATGCGGCTTTTGGAGTTTACTGCACCAAAATCTGCATATTACTGTAAATACCGTATATTTTCCCTTGTTAAATTTCGGCAGGTTTGACCTACCGAAATTTAACGAATCTTGAGTTATTTAATGCATTTGATAATTAATAGATGTGTTAGATACCTTCAGACTCGTAGGAGTTTATGTATTGTTCGCAATATTATGACCAAGTGGTAATAAGTCCCTATGAGTGAGCAATAGACGTTGGCAACATGTTCTGCACCTGTCACTGACGATCCTGTTCATTTTGTGATTGTTGTGGCTTTTAAACTTGTAGTGTCAAGATTGTACAGGCATGAGTATTGCTCAAACACACAGCAGACTAATTTATAACCCTGTTTTTCTAAGTGGGGAGGGTGGCCAGAGGCGTTTTCATAATATTGATTATCTGGTGCAATCAAAATTATGAATATGTATATCAGTATAGCAATTCCAGAATAGGTCATATTTGATCTCCTGTGATCTTCTGAACTTTACAGCAGAGATCATGCCCATGACCTTCTGAAAACCTAAAGTGATCATAGAAGCCAAGAAGCTCATAAAGCTATACATTAAATTGACATCGACTGTACATTATGGAAGAGAAAGGCCTCTACAAGGTGTTGCACCCCTACGGGGGGCAAGATTGCTGCGGACTTACTAGGAGGCTTCTGGACGACGCAATGGCCAGACCACTGCTGGGTGCCTTGTGTGGGCTTGGTCCCTTGGTAATTAGTGGATAACTGCCCTACGGCTTCTTGGGTTAAGAGTCCCTTCGAGGCACTTGTCAATAAGGTTTTGGTATGCAGTGTACTGATGATGATGTATGTCGTGATCTTGAGGAAACCAATAAAGTTTGTTGAAAATAAAAAAAAAAAAAAAAGCTATACATTAAATTAAGGACTGACCCTTACATCAAATGTTGGTTTAAGAATCAGATACATGAGATGCCTTTAAAATTTACTATCATCACCTATAAGTCACAGACACTGGATGTGATATGTGAGTCCAATATTGTCTTCTGTTCATCAGTTGTGATTCTGAGATTGACAAGCAAGAGACAGGCTTTATTGATTAACAAAATCAGAGGTGTGAAAATGAGCCGTACGTTCCAACATTATCCATCAGGAAAATCACCAGGGGCGGACGCAATATAGAGTGAACACTATAAATCTTATTACTCCTCAGTTATGCTGCTTCAGAAAACATTATTACATTCCAGCTACAATTTTAGCAAGTTAGTGGTCTTTCCTAGGCCTATAAAACGTCTGCAGGTATGTGGGAATAATGGCCATAAACTATTATAATTTATTGTTGAAAATCGTATTTAATATGCTTTCAGGTGCCTTTGAGGAAACAATTGGACCTCAGCAAGCCATATCTATTCTTGGGTACCCATTGGGGCATCCAACGGTGAAGGAATGATCATAGCCTGACCTGGCCCTTAGGCCATGTCTAGTTCAGTGAACTTCGACCTCCTGCACGAAACCAAAGACAGGAAGATCCTAGATAGCTTGTTGGTATATTAGGGTTAAGTGAGCAGACACTAGAGGAAGGCTATGGCATAGATGTGCCAGAAGCATGCCAAGCAGAAGGTCTAGAGAGAACTGCACCAGCTATAATAAAAATCAGTACCACCTATAATAAAAATTATATGGTAACTGAGATTGCTCAGCTAGAGAACAGAGACCGCTATCACCAGATGCTCACTGACATTTTAAAACTCCATCCTTTTCTGCTACTGTAACTGTCCACTTCCCCTCTTAGGATCTAAAGGACATCTCTTAGACAGAAATTCATTGCACACCCTCTGAAAAATGTTGACTTTTATAGCTCATTTTCAGTTTCCAAATAATCTTTAGTGATTACAGCATATATATAGTTTGTTTTGAACTAGTTCAATAGCCTCTATAAAACTAAGCTGGGCACGGCTAGAACACAATCCCACTGGCAAATAATGCAAAACTAAGAGAATGCTTTGATAAGAACCACTGGCTTTCTACACAAGAAATAAGTAGTGAGCTATCTATGCATGTCCAAATTAAAAGATTATATTTGACTTTGAACGAATAGTATCCAAACTCTATTGTTACCTACGGGATCCAGGTGCTACTAAAATGGGAATGTTGAAGATGGACATATTCACATGGATAAATGCTATAGAAATTAACAGAACACCGGGCTTCCTGGGCAAAATAAGGGGATACTTTTTATGTTTAAGGCCACGAAAGGGCTCTAAAAAAAACTAGCATCTGTAAAGAAGAATGAGCCATTAGAATAAAACTAACATAGTTTCTGGTTGTTGGAAAGAAGGGTCAGATACTGAGTTTTGCACATGGCACTCTGTCCATCCTGGTGTCAACCACCATGATGGACTACTGTCTACCAGATTTAGAGTTCACCACTTGCCCAGCATTGATTTATGTACCTTGCTAGAAACTGCCATCGTGCAGAGCAGCAAGGACAACTGGAGAGGGGGTGGTAGCAGGCTAATCTGGAAAAAAGGCGGGAGGTTTGGGGCAAGCCAACACAGACAATGGGAGGGAGCATGGGTCGTAGGGCAACATGGACAACAGGAGGGAGGGTTGGGGCAAACCAACACTATCGATGGAAGGAGAGAGGGCTGGTGGGGCACACCAAACTGGCAAGGGAGAGGCACAGAATGGTGAGAAGTACATGAGGGAGACAGGTGAAAAAGAAGCACTCTGGCAGAATGCCTAAGCAGAAACAAAAAGTAGTGCCTAAAAAAATGAGGAGGGAAAGGACACAGGTAATGTGTCCATTCTCCAACGGAGGTACGAACACACTAAGAGGACGGAACCCTACAGCTGCTGACCAATAAGAAGCAAGCAAATGAAAGTGACAAGTAAGCCAACCACTGGTAAGTAATGGGCAGTCTCTAAGCCTAGTGACAAAAACAAAAGGTCTTGAAGAGATAGCACATGCTCGGTCTAGACGAGACCTAGAAATGACCTAGTAATGACCCACCTCATCATACCTCACACCTTCATTCACACCCTAAATAAATGGGAGTCCGTAACTCAAGGAGCTCTAAACACTCACATGCTAAGTTGCCACCCTACAGACCACCAAAGTGAAGAATGATTGTCATTTAAATTGACAGATCGTGGCAGTGGTAGGGCGATCTGAACTACCCCATCACAGAATTCTAGTCTGGAGTTCTTGGGATCCATTGCAAAAGCAGATCAAGGCGTGGTGGCATACGGGCTACTTTTGCTTTAACAGTCTCTGTAGGCTTTTTCACAAGTGAGGAAAATACACATGGCTCTGAAAAGAGGATGACTGGTGGTTAGTTTGGGGTTTCACCTGCAGGGCTGGTGCACTTGCATGCACAGAGGAACATGCGTGTAGGCCTCCCCTTGGTGCAGAAGTACACGGTGGAGCGGCCTGGATTAGTTGTGCCCCTGCATCCCCTCATTCACTGCCTCTGATAATACTGTTTATACCGTATCACAATGGGACTACAACAAGATATAGCAGAAATGCATGAGAAGATTGCCATTTGAAGCTTCCTTCTCCGTCTCTGATCACCCAGCCTCTCTTTTGCACTTCTCGTAAACCCTCTCCACTGTCTCACTCTCTCAGAATATCATTTTTTTTCTCTCTTTCCCATGACCCTTAGATTTCCCTGTCTCCCAATATAGCTCACTCTCAATTTTGCTTTCACTATGAACTGTATTTCTAGCTGTCTGTGTTTATCCTCTGAACCAGTTTCAATATCTGTAAAGCACTACCTGGCCGCTCTTCCTTTTTCTGTCTCTTTTTACTCTTTCCTTCTATTCTGTGCTTCAATCATCACTCCTAAACATGCTCCAATTTTTAGTTGAAAATACTACTTATAAGCAGTCTGTTTGCTAAATACCTCTTATGGCCCATACCTAATATTTATAGTGGACTTCAAGCCAACAATTGCTTACAAGTGGTTGACTTTCTCATCGCTGTCATTTGCTTGCTTCTAATTCAGTAGCTTTATTTCATTTTCTTGTGTTTGTCTCTACCCAGAGCATAGCTGTTTGCCAACTTTTTGATTGGATAACAAGTATCCTTCAACTGCTTACATTCAGAGAATTACTTTTTTCTTAATTTTTCATCACTCTAGGAAAGAACATGTGTTTTCCTGTTTGTCTCCTCAAACACTACCCCACCTCGTCTGCTCCGTGTTACTCCTTCCTCCACTCACCTCTACCCTGTTCTTTGCTTCTCCCAACCCTTTAATTTTTATTACTCCCCCTGCCCCAGGCTCCTCCATTGATCCTTGGCTGTTCGTCCCCCTATTGACTTCCCCCCCCCCACACACTCCCATCTGCTGCTTCATTGTTTCCTACCCATCCCATCGTGATCCATAAACATATTTTTAAATGTTTTAATTTTTGTAGGACCCAGCAGCTGTCATTTGCTGTCAGGACGTCCCATTTATTAAACATGCTCATTAGTTTATTTTTATTTACCACTCCACATGACGTCTACCATCTTGGAACCGTAAGTAAAAATAAAACGTAAGGTGCATTATCCAAAATGCGTGCACACACATTAGTGATGCATGCTCATGCATATGGCATCACACGAGGCTGCTTTTGTGTCATCATGTAGATGTGCATACATTCATGCGGTACCCTATTTAAAAATAAAAATTGCCATTGCTGGGCAGCATCGACAAAAGGCATTTTGTTTTTCTGGTGCTGCACAGCATCAGCAAAGAAAATAGTAAACCCAATAGATCGCAAAATAGTTCCTTTCTCTTCAGCAGTAAATCTGATTCCAAGTGTGCCTTTTCATTTTGTTCTACTAACTTTAAATCAGGGCAGTTTATTTTACTTTCACTTTGGATACCCATTTTGATGGTGATTTATTTTCAGTCTCCTTTTTAAAGTTACAAAGTGTTTACAGTCCATTGTAACATTTTAGCTGGCTGCTATATGAATGCTGAAAGGCATTATGCAAAACAACCACTAGTAAAATGGTCACAACTGTGAATGTTTTTTAAGTTAAAAAATGTTTAATGCAAGCATCTGGCAGCCACAAGTGTTACCTGTGTTTTTATGGCTCTTTCTTGCAATACAAAAATTAATTATCTATCACACTAGTCTGCCAAGGCTAGACCTGTAGGCTTTGCCATATTTTTTTTTAAGGATCCTATCCTCTCCTCTATATGTTCCTTTCTACGCCTCTTTCTTTCTCACACCCTGTCTCTCTCTCTCTGCTTTTCTCTTTCTTTCATGCCTTACCACACCGGTTGTATGCCTGTTTTCCTCACCTTTTCTTTTTTTAATTAAACTGCTGTCTAATGCAGTTCTAACTTCTCAAGTAAAGTATGAAATTATGTATCTGACGGGCTACCAGTTCGCCCTATGTGATTAGTTTTTTTGCCTTTTTTTTTAGCCTTGTCCTAATCTTTAATTTTAAGCCATCAGCATCTAGGTTTAGTTTCACTTTTCCTATTTTAAGTATGTTCGTACACGTCCCAGGTACACTGTGTTTTTCTCTAACAAACAGAAATAGCTGAAATTAAAAGTAAAGACAAAAGGCTAGGTAACGCTCCTGTTTTGTATTGTAGTTGCACGAAGGACCTAGATACTAGACTTCAGAGCATCATCAACACAACCTTCGTGTGCAAATAACTTGGAACTAAACCCACAAACCTGCGCTTAACACCAGAAAACTCATGCATGCCATTCACCAGAGGCAACTACACCAACTCCAAGTATTATTTTGCAGGAACAAGGCACTGGGCTGACCCTGCTAAATAACCTGCCCATAGTAATTTCTCCATATGTACATTTAAAATGTCTGCGAATGTGTCACATTCTCTATATAGAGCTCTTATTCCTTTGCATACTCGAGAGAATAACATTATGCCATTCGATGTGTAAACACATCCTGAGCACACCACACAGGAAGCATATGCTGGGCATCACAGCCATCCGGTTAAGTTTCTTAACGGCTGAAACAATAAAACAGACATGAAAAACTGCATATTTATTTTCTGTTACCTATGGATGTTCATTCACCAAAATGCCAGGGAAAGCAAGCATGACATCACACACCCTTTGACCCATGAGGACACCACAGAGTTTAACCAGTAGTGCATTTTCTACTCATCAACAGCTTCCTACGAGCTGATAGACAAGATAATTCTATGTAGTATGCAATATGTATCTACGCTGATAGATAGTGAGGTGCTAAGGTAGGCATGCTTTTTTAAATCAGGAGGTTGTAATCAGATTCTGTGCAGTGAGGAGTCCTTAGGTGTGTTGTCGAACGTCTGGGTAGTAGGTAAGGTCTCTTCCTTAGGCAGTCACTGATACGCAAATAAGGATTGGACATTGACGGCATTACTGGGACATATGTTGAGTCGTCCTTGCATTGGGGAATCGCTGATATGAAGGTAGTATCTTTGCATTTGGGAATCACTAGGTATCAAGGAGCCTCTATGCTTTGAGATATCGCCGGTCGGCGGTCGCAGGTAGAAACTCTGCATTGAGGAAATTCTGTGTTCTAGGAAGGATTCGGTTTAAATGAAACATGGTGACCCCACTCTTCCTATGGGAACCTGGGTCTACTGGAGAAATACAATAACAGTGGTTCTAAAAATGTGTTAATAAAACAAAGTACACCATTCTGTAGTATACGGTATTAGATCCATATATGTTTCCTTAGGGGAATTCTATAGTAAGTGTACAAACAGGCAATCAATGCACTTAATGATCTAAATTACACACAATCGAGGCTAAGCAAGCATAGAACATAGCTTCATTACTTAATTGCTTGTATTGAGGTGTATGTGGACCCTGCATATATGGATGTTAGCAAATTTCAAATAAGGAGTATCTGAGCATTGAGGATTTGCAACCTGACATACTAAGACAGGTTGCAAATTGCACACTGGGGTTTTTCAAACTGTGTCTGATTATGCGCTGCTAATTATGTACTAATAGGCCGCAATGCAAAATCTCCAGCCGCTGGCGGTCGAAGAATAACGAGCATAATGAATAGCATGTTGCTCTTTCCGACCCCCAGTGATTGCTAAAAGGATGGTGGCTCGCTAAGAACTGCAGTCCACCATTTCTGTGTGTACATTCCCAAATGAGAATCTTTCTTTATTAAAGTAGCCCATGTTGTATAAAGAAAACATTGGGGGCAGGTGGAAGCAGGCAGTTTGGTGGTTCTCTGGACCACTACCGCTCCTCTTGAGATCACCTATCACAGTTTAGAAAGTGTCTCAGACGGACACCTTCCTGTGAAAATTATGTTACAGGTTAAAGGGGTTGAAATCCTACTCAAGAAGCCACCACAATTCTTGACAGGGTGAAGTCATTAGCAAACCCTAAATTATCCTGTGTTCAACCCTCTGTAAGTTTGGCACAGAGCAAGCAAGCTTAAATTAGAGGCAATGTGTAAAGTATTTATACTGCAATTCAAATAGTAATTAAGTGAAACACAACACAAGAAGAATCCCACACCTATTTAGAAAGAAAGTATTTTTTAATAAATAATTTAAGACCAAAATTACAAACATCCAATCAGTAGAACGGGAGATACGCAATTAATAAAATTTAAGTGAAAATAGTGCTAAAAAGTAAAAAGCGCCAAATGTGATCATCTGGTCACACTTGACTGGTACAAAGTTGTATGTTCAGGCTGATTGCGATGGAGCAAGAGCTGTCTACAGGGACCAAGTTAGGTCCGCCGAACCTTAAATCCTGGTTGCAGAGCAATACAAAGTCCTGCGTTGAGAACGTGTTGTGTCGATGGGGTGATACGTGTACGTTGCTTGAAGATGCGTCGCACTGCAGCCTTTCCAGGGAGCTTCGGTGGGCGTTGCTAGGTTTCATGGAGATGCGTTGCACAACGGCAGATCCAGAGAGATGCGTTGTGATGCGAGGGCCTGGCAAGGAGATGCGTTCTTGCAGCGGCAGTTTTGATGGGCTGTGGTGGGCGATGAAAAGTCCTTTGTTGAGGATGTGTCACACATATAGGGTGGCAGAGTACCTTCAGGCCCAAATTCAAGAGTCCAAGACTGGGGTGACACCACTTGGGGGCAAGACTCACAGCTGGCAGAGTCCAGGTGATGGGTTCAAGATTGTTGGAGCCGATTCTGTCTCTGAGGCACTGATGAGGAGGCCAGACAACCAGCCCTTGGAGTTACTTTGGTGGTCCTGGGTCCAAGATGCAGGTTCAGTCCTTCTCATTCAGGCAGGAGGGCAGCAGGGAAGCACAACAGAGTGGCAGTCCTTCTTGCAGGAAAGCAGCAATTTAGTCCTTCTTCTGAGTCTCCCACAGGTCCAGATGTGTACTAAAGAGTTGAGCCTGAGGGTCCATTATTTACACCTTGTGTCCATTTTGAAGTAGGGGAAGGTTCCAGAGGCTTTCATCCCCCTGAGATGTCAGGCATCTCCTTCCTCGCTGCCCGGCCCCAGCTTGTCTATGAAAAAATAAAAATTAGTGACAAACCCTTTGTGAGTGTGTTAAAGCAGTGCCTTTGTGATGTCAAGTGTGGTAGTTGACAGTTCCACCCCCTCGTTAGTCAGAGTGGCCCATCCTGCCAACACCTATGTTCACTTTGTCTCGCTGTCTGAGAGCAATACACAAGGACCAACTGCCAGGTAAACTTAGTCATGTGACCCAGAGACTGGCTTCAGGGGCCAAATGGTTGGGGCAAGAAAATGCCAACTTTCAAAAAGTTACATTTTCAGAATTGTGACTTAAAATCCAACTTTACTATGAAACAGGGCTTTTAATTACAATTCTTTAGATACCAAACTCCATCTGTCAACCTGCTCCTAATTGAAAGCTATCACTTATTAAATGTAATAAGGGAGCCCAATGTTATCGTATGAGAGAGGTAGACCTTGCAGTAGTTAAAAACAAATGTAAGAGTGTTTCACTACCAGGACATGTAAAACTTAAAAGTACATATTCACCTTTTTTAAATACACTGCATCCTGCCCTCTGTGCTGTTCAGGGCCTACCCTAGGGGTGAGTCATGGGTATTACAAGAAAAGTTTGTTTCCGGCAAAAGGTTTATTTTGCCAGGTCGAAACGGCATTTTAAAACAAACTGCAAATAGGTTGTAATGGTAGGCATCAGGCATGTTTTACAGGGCTACTTAAGTAGGTGGCACATGCAGTGCTGCAGGTTCACTAGTAGCATTTCATTTACAGGTCCTGGGTACATGGTGCACCATTTTAATGTGCCAATTGGATACAAGTCAATTCTACCATGTTTATAGGCAAGAGCACAAGCACTTTAGTTCTGGTTAGCAGTGGTAAAGAGCACATAGTACTTAGGCCAACAAATACGAGATCAGCAAAAAGAGAAGGGGTCAGTGCAAACATGTTTGGTGGAAAACCACCCTAAGGCTGACAGGTCTAACACTTACCCTTTGAAAATCAGTTAACACTTCCTTTAAAGTCTTGGTAACTGATCCGTCGTTTGCAAGCACAACTGTGTTTGCAAATCTTTCATATTTACAATTTCAGCTCACAATTAGGAGGGGTGGAAGCACCTTTAACACCTTCTCCAAATTGAAATTCAGAATGAATTTCAAAAACCCATTTTCGTCTTGCAAAATGGTTTTAGTACATTTCATTTTTCCATTCACAAGTCCAGTGAATTTACAAATGTATGCTTTGCAAACACGAAAATCTCATTTTAGAATGCAGGAAGGGTCTATTCGTTGGGGATTTGTTGCATGGAAAGTGGGAACTGTATTTTGCACAATTACTGGGTCTCGGGTGACGTCTTTGCACTATGGGATCCCTGGGTCACAGTTAGGCCACAGTGTGATTCACTCAACTCACATTTTTTAGGGTGTTTACTGAATCGAACTGAGATCTGTGCATTGTGGAAGAAGCATATACAGTTTGAATTAATATTACCACATTTTCCATGCTTTTGACATAAAAACGATTGTAACCGATGGGAGTGCACATGGATTAAGGTCTGGGTGGTCAATATCAGGGTGGAAATAAAGCAATATCATTTTCCATTCATGGTGTTGAAGAAAACTGAGAAATGACATTTAGTGATGGTTAAAAATCTTACTGCATCCAAGTACCTCCTGGTATAGGATACTTTGCCACATGCAGATAAACACAGGTGAAGAGCCAAGACCGTCGTCTACACTCCCTAAACAAACCTCTTTGTTATAAAAAGGGATTTTGCTGTGCTCGCCCTCGGTGGAAGAGTGTCTAGGGCAGGGATCGAGTCGGGGTACCACGCGGGTGGACGGCGTCCCCCCACTTATTTTACCGGATTTTTACCGGGTGGATGCCGTCCCCCCTGCCCAAAAGCTGGAATTTCAATTATGGCGTTACTTGCCCGCACGGCCGCCCCGTTCATCTTCCTTTACCGAGTGACTCGAGAGATCCGTGCGATTGTAATTTTACCTGCATTATTACTATTATAATATTATGCATAACGCAAAGCAAGGAGAGTTGTAAAACCAGGACTGGCTGTCATCACCCACATGACAGTGGAAAACTTGAGAGCTTGATAGCTGGAGCAAATGGAGCCACACATTCACTCTTTGGCCTCTCTGTGTCATGATCGGAGCTCATTCAGAACGCTGCTAACACGCTGGCTTCTCAGATGCAATTGCATCTAAGGGGTGAGTGAGGGGAGGCAATGAGTCTGATGGTGCAAGCCACCTTTCGTGACGTCACTTCCTGTTGTGACGTCACTTCCGGTGACACCACCTAACTTGGAGCGTCCCCCCACTTCTTTTTTTAGGACTTGTGCCCTGGTCTAGGGTTACGGTGAGCACTATAACAGTCAATGCGCCTCATTTCGATATCCTCATGTCTTATGATTTACACGGCACTTAGCCCGTCCCTGGCTTACAGGTGCTGGTAGGGAATGTATGTGAGACTCCCAGAGCCCTGCATTTTGTATTCGTTTCAGCAGTTTCAATCTGTCAGCGAGTAATATATTGGTGGTAGTGCTGGGGTGCAGTTTTCTAAAGATGACGCGGTGCTCCCATTGGAAGGGATTCCACAAAATTCTCTGGCCAGCAGAAATACCATCAGTTTTATATACTGCATCACAGTATTATGCCAATCGTAGTTCCTGTGCCAGTTAATAGACCATTACAATTTCTCTTGACAGTAACATCATAATTGGTACTGTCATCTGGCAGGAGTTTCGACTGTATATCTGTTGTAAACATATTTCTGAGTGATACAACTATATTACGGTGCTGTTCAAATGTTTACGATGCAGTTAATCTTAGGATGTTAAAAATATCAAGCTGCCATGTGTCCTGCTAAAATATGCCAGTAAGATTCATTCACAACAAAGCACCCCAACATATCTTCTCGCTGGTGAGTAGGGACTCACAACAGCTCGAACCCTGACACTTGCATCACTGTTATAAACTGTGCCTAGCCACATTCTAATTAGCCCTCCACAGTGCCCCAGGACTGGCTTGCGACAGGCTCCGTGCAGTTGGTTGGTGCTCTAAACTCAATGGAGGCAGGGCTGCTAGTGACAGATTGGGTCCCATGGCACCTTTCAACCTGCAGCAGGAGGAGTACCTCAGTGCTGTCTTCGAGTGATGGGTAGGCATTCCAGACTGATCACGGAGATCCCAAAACCTTCCAGGAAGCACATGCATCATCATACAACTCCTTATCCTGAATGGAAAAGAATCCAGCTGGATAACAATTTGTTTGGAGATATAACAGATGTGGGCAGCTGGGAAGCGCACCACCATTTATGTGTTAATCGAATAATTAATGGAGGTTGTTTTGGGTAGGGGTTGTACAGACCTAAGTTGTGTTATCTCTTACATATTAATTTTTGTCTGAAAAATGCTATAATTTATATTAAGGATATGTTTTGTTTTGAGGTTGTATTTCTCCTAATCAAGGGTTACATTGACCCATCTGTTAACTTTTGAAATACTGATGGTTTAAATGTATTAAAATATGCAACTGATAAAGAATATTATTAAAACAGGTACATTCTTAGAAGAGTGTGATTCATTAGGTGGGGTAAATGATCCCACAAATGTTACAAAAATTGAGATACCCTAGCCAAAAAGGTGTTGGCAAGGTCTAGAAGTGAGCTGACTGAAGCTTTGGCAACCATTCTTATGGTCAGGTGGAGCCTGTGAAACTGGTTTGTAAAACATGCAGCTTGGAAGGAACCTTTGTTCAGTCTCCCTGCATATACATGTATAGATTATAGAGGGGTGGGAACACTGGCACTCTAAATGTGCAGATACCTATGATTTTCTAACAATTCAAAAGTGTTTTTTGATCGGAAGCTGATTGTCCACATTCACACATGCTTTTTCTTGTACTTGTAATCAGCAGTCTGACTAAAAACGTTTTTAAAATGCTTATGGTTACTTTTTTTTAACATATTTTTATTGCGTTATTTAATACATGTATCAAATACACTGGGAAGACAATTCAGTAGAATTCAAGTAAGAATTACTCTTGCTTAATTAAATATTACCTTGGTTGGCGGAACCACAGTTATTTAGATCAAAATGCTTATATTTGCTGACAGAAAATAATGGTTTGATGTCATAATGGGATCACGGACACCATGAATAGGCGCATCTCACCCTCAGGGGTCCACTGACCACAATTAAAGAACCTTGCCATAATTTCCCACAGGGACATGTTCATGATCAGTTAATGGATGTTGGAGCTTAGACCATTTGATCACAGTATTGCACTGTACACACTAGAAACAATGATATCTTTTGGTGTGTAATGTAGTGCATGAGAGATTAGTGACCTGATATCTGCTTCAAAAACGCAACATGGATATTCCTTTTGCAAATATACTCAATGAGAGGTTTATAATGCAGTTTATCTAACACGAAGGCCTGTTGAACCAAATGGCACTATTTCAATAAAATTATTCTTATGCAAATTCTCTGAGGTGTAAATGGAAATATAAATTGAAGTTTCTCTTCTTTTTTCAAAGATATTAGTTGTAAAGCTTTGTCCCGGGTTACGTTTTGAGTCACATTGCTTCTCCCTTTAATTAACAAGCCTCACTGTTATCTTGAGTAATTAATTTCCTCATTAAGTCTTGGCTAATTTATAAAATGTTTAGATCACAGATAACCAGTTTCACATGTCATAATTAACCCTGTTATCCAACAGTGGTAGGGATTATAGCTGGTAAGGAATAGTAATGAATTTCGATCATTTGATGTCACCTATAGTTCAGGCATTGGGTTTGAATTTTGTTGGTTAATGCTTGTGTCAAGAAAGGGCAAATGAGGCTCTCATATCATGGAGTGAATACCAGTGTGATGAATGGTATGTTTTTCTAAAACATTTAGAAAAACATTGACTCTCCGTTGATGGTTCGCTCCAAATACCCAGTCTACCCAGATGTGCGCTATTTAACAGTGTCCTCTCCAGTCAGTGCACATTTTCAATTGCTGATCCAGTGGCTATCCCAATGTTTGCTGTTGCAATTTACACTCCTCTAGACATGGATATCGTCAACAAGAAATAGTTGTCACATCACACATATCATAAGCAGCTTGCATGAGCTTTCTATTGAGGCATGAATCAAACTGAAAATAGACTGCATATAAAGCTGTGAATTTCAACACATTTCACTATCTATCTAATTTCGCAAAGACAAAAAGTGCTCAGACGCGGAAACTTTTTGTGCTTGAAAGTATTAAGAACTGCTAAAGCTCAAAATCAGCCTTTCACTGGAGTCACAACTTGTCCTGGATGTCTCCTCCTGTTGGACTTTGGACCACACCTTCTTTGTTCTCCTTCAGAAGACAGGCAAAAAGCCACATTTTCCATCTGTTTCTGAAAATAAGAATGTTCTTCTCATTGTTTCTGATTTAACCTCCTACTTATTAAACCTAGACTCTCATTTGTTCATACTTTTCATCCTTTGTGCAAGGCAAAGCACCCTACAACTGCTATCAGTGTAGGAGCAGCATATAAAACTGATAGCTAAATAAATGAGCTACAACTGAGGAGATCTGACAAGGGCATCTTGGCTGTTTTTGAAACAGTCGATCACTACACTTTAATGCCTGCTCTAGGCAATTTTCACATCACACTCTTAGCTGTAAACTAGTTTTCATCCTACATCTGTGATTGTTCTTTCTCAATCTGCTGGTGTCACTCTCCATCCACCTGCCTGTACTACCACCAGTAGGTATTGCACAAGTGTCGGCCCTGGTCATCTCCTCTTCTACCTCTTCACCTCATCTCTTGACAAATTAATTGCTTCCTTTAGCTTTTTACTACCATCTCTATGCAGATGATACCCAGATGTTTCTCTAATTCCCTAACTTCACTTACCATTGATAGACAAAGATGTCAAACTTCCCAACAGCCATCTGTCAATGGGTGGCTATCGCATAATTTTTTCTGGATGCATTCAAAATGAAAGTACGCTATTTTCCTGCCACTTCGGTACCTGCGTTGCTTATCGTTCATATAACTTAAGATAAAACACCCAGACTCTCATGTACACAGTTGAACCCTTCTGTAATTATGGAAACGTTCAAAACGAACCCAGCAACAGTAGCAAGTTTTAGGAAAATCAGTGCATATATTCGCTCCAACACAGTGAAGACACTGATATCCTCTTAACTCCTTAGCAGACAACTACTGTAAAAGTACTTTGATGGGTTGTCTGCCATGCTTTTTTGTATTGTTAAACAAGATCCTAAAATTTGCCTTAAGGATCTTTTGCAATCTTATAGTGAAGGGGACTCTAGTGCGCAGGAGCATGCTGCATGACCACCATGATCCACCTGGTGCATGACCACCAAGACCTCAGTGGTACTGTAAGTCGTCAGATCAGGGTACTAGTGGTTAACAAGTCAGTGGCCATTTCTGTTCAAATATGCGCATCCAAATCCCATGGCAGCACAGACCTGGTGGACGAAGACGTGAGAGTATTACTAAGAGAAAGAGCGTGCTATCGTAAAGAAGCTGTGGCAGGAGAACGGGGGCAGGAAGCCCAAAGAAGTACGGCAGGAGCGGAGCACATCTCCTCAAGATATGTGGAGCCTGAGAAGACGCCAAAGGGAGGATCTGGCAAGAAAACGATCAACATGCTGAGGTGACGTCTGCAGTAGCTTGTGAGGAAACTGAGGTGATTTTCCTGGGGAGAGGCACTGAGGACGTGGCTGGCGCGGGTCTGGACCAGATCTTTGGCCACGGACAATTGAACCGCAGGCGTTTGGGGACTGTGATGTGGTGGGAGGTACTGTGGGAATCTCTCTTTGGCTTCTAGTAGCAAATAACCCTCATTTTGAGAGGCGCATCTCACTTGTGGCATTAGAATTTTCCACTTGGGGCCTGTCACATTCGAGACAACAGTACGGGGGAATTTGGCACAGCGCACTTGCAGATACAGTGTGTGAAATCACTCCTTCCCCTTATCATAAAACATAAATCAGTCACATTGTGGTTTGGAGACTGGCATTGACCAGCAAGAAACTGATTACTAAAGCCTTATGCAATTTTCTTCCCGAGGGTACAACGCGCCTATACGCAAGGACTGGCATTCAGGAAATCCTGTTGGTAGGGCTAGAAGGAAACCCCGGCATGTGGTGATTTGGCCTTAATGGAAAGCTACAAAACATGTTATAAATAAAATTCATTATATTCATACCTACTCAGTAGTCCAGTCTCGTCCATTCTTCTGTTATACTAACCAAATACACTTTTACCTCAGACTACGAAAAGAAAATAGTTGATGGGCAGCTAAGAAGAGAGCTCTTAACAAGTTATTGATCCTGTTTTAAGCCAATAAAGTGTCCTCTCCAAACAGCCCAACTTCAATCATGAGAAAATACATCTCAAGTTGTAACCTATACTCAGTTGCCCTTAATCTCCTGATAATAATAAGACAGGCATGGGCAACATCAATATTGTGGTCTTTCTTTTTTACTGGGTCCCCTACACTGTAACTCCTTTCCTGCTGAAATATGCCCTGTCTTCCTGCTCACCTTCTTTAATACTGGTATTAAAGATTACCTCACATGAAAAGAAGCTATGCAATTTCACTAGACCCTCACCTTACTTCTTCGCTAAGTCCTGCACTGTAAATATGTATAGATGAAAAGTCACATTATGTAGGGTCACATCTATGTTGAATATTTATCAACCATCAAATTCAGAACCTTCTCTATACGTTACCTTAAAACTACAAATCTGCTTATGCATCTGTAACTTCTGCTATTTGCAGATTTGTTTTTCGAAATACGTGTGTTTCTACATCAATAGCAGTCTCAAATGTCCATTCAGTTCTGTCTTTATTATATCTTGAAAGATATGGGGCACTGTTAGAAACGGGGTAGCGTGGTGCAGAGCGGGTAGGCCAAACTCGGAGGCATTGTGTAAAGCATCGGCGCAGCACACTCACAGGCGACACACCAGGCACACCACAAAAAGAAGCCACACCAGGCGAGGTGAAAATAACTTGTGTATTGTGAAATAAACACGTCAGAATGTAATCACAGTTGCATATACATTGTGCCAACCGGCACTGGGTAGAAATTTACACAGGGATTATTTATAGTGCAGCGCCAATCGGGCCGCTGCCAAAACCATCGCTAGTAAAAAGGGATGAAGGTAAAGCCCATCAATAATACATTTATATCTGCCAGTAACCTCTGGCAAGATCGTGCATTTAGCGTCAATGCAATAAACATTAGACATAATCCTAAAGCATCAATACATCAGCGTCGGGATGAAGGTAAAGTCCATTAATAATAAATGTATATCCGCCAGTAACCTCTGGCAAGATCGTGCATTTAGCGTCAATGCAGTAAACATTAGACATAAACGTAAAGCATCAATACATTAGCGCAACTTTAGGCCTGACAACCTCATTAGGCCTGAAGGCATAACCATTAGCATTAGGCATAGTATGCAGAACACCAACACTGTACACATTAGTGGCAGAACATTAGGTATCAACCTCAGGCCTAGACCAGCCGTGTAGGCATTAGGGAAAAAGCATTATGCATCTTATTGGCGTAAGTCCCATTGCATAAACATTACTGCAGGCATAAGGTACCTCCATATGAATCAGAGTAGGCATGTAAACTCATTATGCAGGGGCATAAACAGCACATCAGGCATAACGTAGGCATCAACCTGTGGACATAAAGTTTAGAACTTATTCTGCATAACATTAGCAGTGCACGTTGTGTCACAAATATGGCCTCATCGTTAGGCAGAAAACACTAGGCGTACCGCCTAGGCATAGAAACTCATTTCTGCATTAGATTAGCCCAAACCGCATGAACAGTGGCATAATCTTCCATGTAAGGGCATTACATTAGGCAGGAATGCAACCTCATTACTGGAAGGCATTAAACCTAAATCATGAGGCATCTCCCTAGGCATCAATGCAGGATTCTTAGGCATTACTCATATTAGCAGGGACACCTTGGCATACCAACACTACTTCAGTGGCATCAAGGACTTTAGCATAAATCAGGGCATAAATCATCTCCTGCAGGAGACTAGGCAGAATCATCTCAGCATAGGGCCTAATCCCAAAACATCATGGCATTCCCCATAAACATGCCCAAGGACGTTGCAGCTGCCCACTGTCCTGCGGGGCAGCTGTGTAAGGTAAATCAGGCCAGTAAGGGGAACATGGGAGCCCCTCCTCTGAGACTCTCAACTTAAAGTTAGGCCCAAATGTTGCACGTGGGAGCCCCTCTGCTGGGGTTCTCAAGTTAACAATTACGGGGCCCACAAAGTATCGGTCCGTTGGAGCCCTTCTCTGGGACTCTGGAATGAGAAGTATGCCCAAGGAGTACTGGCACCGGCAATGTGTCCCGACACACCCCCCAACCACGGGATGACTGAGCCCCACTCACTGGTTACCAGGGCAGGCTTCGGACATCTCTTGCTGCAGGCGCAGCACGCGGGGCTCTCCTCAGCTCCTGGGAGCCCCGACCACAGCAGCACTTCTTCGACGCCAGCCCCTGACTGCGGGGGCACGGACCGGCGGAGTGGGCTCCTGCTCCGGTTTCCTTCTAGCGCTTCATTTGCCAGCACGCGGGGCTCTCCCTCACACACGGGAGCCCCGCGCAGGCAGGCCGACCTCTGGTATTCACCCGTTCCCTTACCCTGGGACCGGGACTCCCACGTGGGCGGGCAGCCGCCGGACAGCTTCCGGTCCCTCGGGATCCACTCCCGTGAACTCGCGGGGCTTCCCTTTCCGTCTGGGAGCCCCGCCCACGATCAGGCACGCCCTTGCTCGGCTTCTTGGCCGCGTCGGTGGTGCGTCTTCTCCCCGGGCCGCGCGGTGATTTCTCCTTGCGGCAAAGTGCGGGGTAGGCACCCGCTAATGGCGGCAAAACGCGGGGTGGGCTCCTACTGAGTATTTCAACACCAAGGCAGCACAAATGCGGGGTGGGCACCCGCTCATGAATACGTGCCGGCAATTGCGGGGTGGGCACCCGCTTTAGCTCCAAGTGCCTATAAGCGACACACATGCAGGGTGGGCACCTGCGAAGGCGCATACATGTGGGGTGGGCTCCCGCGAATGGCAAGACACAGGGGGAATCCCACACGCGATTCCCTCAGGGCACGTGGATTCCACAGCAGCACGCTGCGGAACCACAGCTTCTCTTTTCACCCTGCAAACAGGCTGGAAAAGTCCTGGGTAGGATATAGCGCTCCAGGGACAACAAGATAGCGCCTCTCTTCTCTTGGCGCACAGCAGTGCCAACAGCAGGCCAAATCGAATGGTAGCACTCATGAGGCGCTAGATGGCTGGTAGTTCCAGAGTCCCACACGAGAAGGTAGTGCCCACACTCCTCACCTCCTTGGAATACAGGCAGTCAGCATAGCGCTCACGAGGCGCTAGGGCAGCGGAGCAGGCAGGCCAGGCTGGGCAAGATCAGCAGACAGTGGGCAGTCATCAGTACAGGACAGCAGCTCCTAGAAGCAGTCATCTCCTATAAGTGGCACTCCTCCTGACATAGCAGTCTTCACTCCAGCAAAGGCTCTCACTGGCCCTGTGGACAGTAGAGGGGTACGGATGGGCTCAGGGGCCAGCACACAGGCCCTTGTGGCGGTACCTCCTGGCAGAGTGTCCCCTCTCAATCAAGTCCACGTTCAGTCTGAGCACATGGAGGCACAGCTCCTCTACATATCCACCCCTCCTCCCACCTACCAGAAAGGGCTAGAACCTTCTAGAAGGCTCCTGGCAGTTCCCAACTGTCACTGTGGGGGAGGTGTAGGGCACCCTGTCACTTCAAACACTAGACCACCAACCCACCGCAGGCCGGGGGCACAAACAGACAGAGATGGCATCCATTTTAAAAGTAACATTGCTTTACAACAGTACAAATAAATCTGCGCACGCCATTGCGCAGCAGGTATTATTTCACACATGGTAAAAAGGCTAGGGGGAAAAGCAAAAAAGTTTTGGACAATAAGGGCCAAGTCCAACAGGCACAGTACAAGCTGACTTGTCGCTTGGCACCTGGATACCAGTCCCATCACTTATAAACTCAGTGGCACTTATTTTATAAACTTGGGAAGGGTACTTGAGCTTGTAACTGTGCTTAGGTATAAAAATACAGATACATCAAAAATAGGAGGTTCTCTTCAATTTGGAATCCGCAGTCATTCAGGAATTGGGACCTTAATCCAAGCCTTAATATATCCAAACCATGATCCCAGTGCCAGGCAGCCTACCACATAGGTTAGATAATTTAGCTGATCCACCATGCTTTCTCACTCCAGCCACACAGTCATTAGTAGTGCAAAACCCTCCTGCCTCTCTCAAAAGGCCCGTCAGAACCAAGCATGCTTTGGTTCTACAACAGTTGTCATGGGTTAGGTGTTGGGTTATTACAACCCGAACCCACAATATGAACCACCACACAAAACAACCCACTTTATTCTTCACATTCACATGGGTTAGGTTGGAAGAACATCACACAGTAACTCCACCTCATCCAAACCAATACAATGTCTATTCATGCTGCATCACTGTAACAATTTTTTAAGACTAGTTATGTCATGATGCAATATACTAACAAGCAGACTTTCCCACGCACACCGCAGGCCACCAGTTTCACCGTGACTTGTAACCTTACTACTTCATAGAACAACAGACCAAGCACAAGGCCATACTGTCTGGCAAACCACATTGTCTTCTGAAAACCATGTCCCTCAGTCTTCTTCACACCAACCCAAATCATACCAGAAAATCATACCATGCAACACTGGACAGTAGCATACTATCCTTCACCCACCAAACGTTGCTGTGTTACCATTCAGTGAAAGTACCATGGATCACATGCCACCTTATGACTCTGCATATCACTTTACCATTGCATCCAACATACCACTTCACTGTGAACTCTACATCATAACATAACCAAAATCACATCTAGTCTCACTACAAAGTATCAGAGTTCCACCTCCAACTGAATACATCACAACATGAAAATATCTCCACATCGCACCTTAGTCCCATTATGTTACCTTACCATGCAAAATACGTCAACACCATAACCACACACGTTCCCACGCAGCATCACATTAAGCTGATTAAGGCTCACCCTAATAGTTTCTATAATAAGGGCTTACCTTTTAAGTGTTGATGGCTCGAAATGTGTTCTGGTTTACCCTTGTTCACACCATTTCCACCCCTACAATTTCGGAGCCCCAAAAAATAATTCTCGAAACTTGTATCTCTTTATTTCCACTGGAAATATCCCCCCAGAAAATGTTTGTGGTTGAAAGCAAACATCATTTTTTGTCTTCATATTGGAGAGCTGTTCAGGGATAACCGAGGTCCTGAGATTTTGTTTTGCAGTGTTACTAGTGGCAGAGCACAGTGTCCCTCAAAGAGGAGCAAATTTGATTTATGGGTGGGAGGAGACAGGGCTTTTGTTCATCAGAATGCATGAAAAACAAAGCACTGAGCCCTGGCAGACCCCAGACAAGATTAATAACTACTACAAAAAGTCGTTTTTTAAAATCAGTTATTCACAAAGACAGTTACAAAGCACATGAAAGGAGAAAAAGTGCGTCATACTTTAAAGATACTAGAACAAGGAGACCAATAGCTAGAGAATCTCATGGAGAATACAGAGGCAATAGACTGTGAAAGTTAGAGGCATTGTTTAGTAAGGAAATAGGAAGCACCTCAACAGAGTGAAACTGTGATTCGGTGCATGGTGAAAGAGAAACGCTAGACTGACAATGGACCAAAAATCTCAGGAACATGAACAGAAGCAATAGAACAGACATCATTAGAATCAAGGCATTTGTGGACAGTTTGTTGCACGTAGAAGGAAAGAACCACAGACATGGAAAGCAAGACATCAAATACTGCATTACCAAGCTCTCACAATGAAAGATCACATTCTGACCACCACCGGATTATGCTATCAGAAAATGCCTCTTCTGCGCACAATATTTCCAGACCTCCCTACATCTGCCAGAAGAACGTTAGCAAAAGCCTTAGTAGTAAGCAGATTAGACTATGGCAATGCTCTTTTGGTGGCAGCAAATGAGACGCTGGCAGACAAATTACAAGTAGTCCAAAACACAGCAGCCAGGCTTGTTTTTAACCTTCCTCCTGGGACCTCTTCTGCCCTGTTGTTAAAGGAGCTTCACTGGCTGCCAGTGAAAAAACGTGCATTTTCAAGATCTGCTTTCTCACTTAAAATGCTCTAAGAGGCAAAGAACCCAGATATCTTCAACTAAAAATTAAACCGTACATACCCAGCAGAAGCTTACGATGTAATATAATGTAATGTAAAAAGAATTTATAGCGCGCAATGCAACCCATCGGGCATCCTGGCGCTAAAGAGGGAAAGACAGTAATAAACAACTATGACACGAGCAGTAAGATGTTAAACTCTGGGAAAGAGCCAGGTTTTTATTTGTTTACGAAAGAACAGAAGATCTTTCATCTGTCGTAACTCCAGGGGTAGCTTGTTCCAAAGTCTTGCAGCGGCAACACTGAAAGATTGTCCCCCCCCAGCTTAGCTCTTCTAGTCAGGGGTACTTTCACCCAGTTAGCTAACCGAAGGCAGCGGGAGGAGGCATACCAGCAGAATTTACTCTGCAATGGTATGGGACCCAATCCATGCAGTGCCTTAAACACAATGCAGAGGGATTTAAAATGAATCCTCTGCACTATGGTAAGCCAGTGCAGCACCGCAAGGGCCTGAGAAGAAGAAGATTGACGGGGGCGTGTCAAAGCCAGCTTGGCTGCCATATTCTGAATTCTCTGCAGTCTCCCAGTTAGAAACTTGGGGGATTCCAACAGCAGAGAATTACAGTAATCCAACCTGCTCAAAATCACGCTCCTAACTACCAAGGGGCGTGTTTGAGCAGGGAGCTGAGGAAGAATCTTCCTCAGAACCCTAATAAGAGAAAAATAGTTCCCCACGATTTTATTAACGTGTGTTTCCAAGGTCAGTTTCTCGTTAAATGAAACTTCCAGATTGCGAACTGACTTGGATGATAACAATGAGGGTCAGCAGGAATGGACCAGAAGTCGGCCCACGATCATGTGATAAATCCCTATTGTGTGTGCCCCCATTAGTTTAACTTGATGCAGGGGAAGAGCTTTCTCTTACCTTGCCACCTTTTATTGGAACAAGCTTCCTCTACACGTTCGCACTTGTGCGAACTACTGCAAAATTCAGGAAATTGTTGAAAGGCCACCTATTCTAAATTCCTCCATACCTCTTTCTGCTGATACTTGTTAAACCGTTTACTGTGCCGAGATGCCCATGGGTGACTTGTGCGCTATATTAAATTTAAATAAGATAGCATAACACTAAGACTACTGATCCCCTAGACAGACCGCATGAGAGGCTAATAGCCCTGTGGCTCATTCAGATGACCGCCAGGATTTAAAAAAACGACATCCTGCTGCAATAGCAGTCAGGTTTTAAGTAACAGGCCACATGACACAAAATTGCACGCAAAGCAATTTTAGAGGCATTTATTGACATATCCATCATCTTCATTGGATTGGTCAGCATTTTTAACCCCCCCTATTTTCCCCTCACCCGTACAGAATCACTGGGGGGAAATTCCTGCAGAATACATAATGCTTTAGAAGGAAACCACACTATCTGACATATTCTTGTTATTTCAAGTGGCTTCTGGGTACTCGGAAGCACAGACTCATTCTGCCTTGAACCACTATCCTTCCAAAAATCATGTACTGGGATTCAGTCAATCTCAACGGGTACTTCCTAAGAATGAAATCCAATTCCTTCAGCCTCATTCCAGAAAGGGCTTAACGTCCTGCTGTTACAAACACACTTCAAACTTTAACTTGATGAGCTGTAATTCCCAAAAGGATGTCTTACTTAGAGAGTTTCAATATTATCAACAACTCTAATCATAGACTTACTATTTGAGTCCCCACATATACCACAGTGTGTGCCCAGCTATAGTCAGCTTCCTCTCTAGCTTCTCCTACTTTTTTTTTCTTGTATTCGCCCTACAGGTCTAATCTCTCTTCCTGCATTTTATTAATCAATATTACCTAACATTCTTTTCATATGTAGCCCTTAACCTATATCCTGCCAATCACTGAGTACTTTGCTACCTTGAAAGGGTCTGATTTAAGCTACATAAAGCTATATAAAACTCTGAATATATGTATAATAAAGATCCTTACCCTCAACACTAGTTCATCATTCACTTGGGTCAGTGACCATTACTAGTGGTACCTTGTAAAAAACCCACAAATCTGAACCTTATTATGCCCACATGGAGCACCAAGAGGAAGGCCAGATAATAGTTTAGAGTTGTCCAGTGTACAAACCACCTAAAATAACTAAGTATCGCTTTAGCACAGTTCCTCTACTAAAGTTTTGAAGTAGCAGTTTTGATGTTTGGCGTAATAAAGTATTTTGCTTTGCTTTAATCATCCTGCTCATTGCATTGGTCTGTATCACCTGAACTTTGGTTTTTGGATGGGAGGAGGAGTAGTGTGGCATCCAGTAAGTTCTCTTGGATGTAGAGAGAGGTCAGTGACTCCCATTATTCCCTCATCTTCAGGGTCCTAGCTTCTGACCATTTTAGAAGCATGAAGTCCAAGGTAGTGCTGGCTACATTTACTCTATGGAATAGTTTGAGCTGATTTAGGTGGACTTTAGTCTTCACCCAGTGTACTCGTTACAAATAAACTTTTTTATTATTATGGCAGTAGTTCAGGAATAAACCGGCTCCACAAACTACTTAGAAGCATAAAACATTTTAGGATGGTGCCACCTAATCCTGCTGGGAAAATTAAAATAATTACTTTTGTTGTCTCGCAGCTGGTTTGAGTCACTGTGAAATACTGTTTGCTAGTTCTAAAATCATTGCCAATCGATTTTCTCAATTGCTAGAATTCATTATCTCCCCAGCGCAGTCCGGCTTCGTGCCTCACCGCTCGAACTCTCTGAATCTTAGAACGCTGTTCGCGGTCCTCCACAGGATTAACCCCGAAGTCCTCGCTGCTGCGATACTCCTCGATACGGAAAAGGCCTTTGACACGCTGGAATGCCTTTCTTCATGTCTATCATGCGCCGCATGGGTATGCCGGCTGGCTTTATGGCCACCACAGCTCTGCTCTACAGCCGCCCTACGGCGAGACTCCGCCTGAATGGCACTCTCACACGCCCATTCTCTCTATCTTGAGGCACACGTCAGGGGTGCCCTTTATCGCCCCTTTCATTTATTCTCGCCATGGACCCTTTAATTCGACATTTCCAGGAGAGACACCTGCAGAGGGGTCTACAATTTAACACTGGCCCCCTCCTGGTTTCCCTGTATGCTGATGATACTATTTTATACGTCAGGGAACCCCAACTAAACCTAGAGCCGCTCATCAGAGAGATTCTTCGTTTTGGCCAACATTGTGGTCTAGGTATTAACTGGCACAAGTCTGTTATCTTTTCCTTGACTCCCAGCACGATCCCTTGGCCCTGTGCATTTCCTCTTGAATGGTGCTCAGACACGGTCAAATATCTGGGCATACACATCCACCTGGACACGGAACAGATCATCCGCCTTAATTATGGACAGGCAGTTGGGGCACTCGAGACCCAAGTGGAGAAACGGCTGTGTCTCCCGATGTCCATCGCGGGCAGAATCGCCATTATTAAAATGATTGTCCTTCCCAAATTTTATATCTGTTTAATAATATCCACATCCCTCTCCCAAACAGTTTCTTTTTAAAAATACAGTCGCATCTAATAAGGTTGGTCTGGAGTGGTAAACAGGTGCGCGTCCGCTGGCGGGTTCTCACCTTACCATATGATAGAGGCGGGTTTGGGGTTCCAGACTTCCACTTATATTATCTCGTAGCTCAATGTAGTTATGCCTTTGCGTGGTACCATCCGGATGCCACGATCCCGTTTCTGCGCCCGGAGGTGGATTTTGTTCTCCCTGAACGGCTGGCTACAGTCCTGCCCAGAGGTGTGCCTAGGGACCCTACTGATATACAAACAGTATCGACTACCAGCTGGGCCTGGGATAAGCTTAAATGATATGCAGGCGCCCTGGTGCTATATTCTTCGGCGCTTCCTCTCCCGAATGCCCGCTGGCTTCCTATCACAGGCGAACAGCTTGTACAACACACAATGACCAAGTTCTCCATCTCTACATTGGGTGACCTGTATCCTGGCGGTCACATTTTCTCGGCAACGGAAGATGCCTGTTTTCACGAAGCCACATTCATGGACAGCTTTGTACTTAAGCGGCTGCACTCTGCATTGCGGGCGACGCTACCTGGGTTCCCACTGGAGCCCTACTCATTTGCTCCTCTTTCCCTCCTCCTTGAAAGCGAGAGTAGAGTACACCTGATATCCAAACTCTACAAGGCCTGCTCTGCGATGATCCCAACCATAGACGACAAGGTCCGTAGGGACTGGGAAACTGATCTCGGTCGTCCCTTCACAGATGACCAATGGGCCAAATGCTGTAAAGTCATGAAAGACGTTTCATTGAGTAGCTGGCATAAACTGCTTCACTTTAAGTTTTTGCGCAGAATGTACATCACCCCAGTTAAAGTTCATAGGCTCGATCCTAGTAGGCTGCACACTTGCCGGAAATGCTGTGCCCCATACGCTGACTTTGCCCATCTCACTTGGACCTGCCCCATTATACACTCTTTCTGGGAGGCAGTTCACAAAGCGCTTGGTGACATGACTAAGCTCTCCCGTATCCCCCCACCAGAAGTGGCACTCTTGGGATATACAGTAAATTTCCCCAAAACTGTCCGTAAGTTTGCATCCCTTAGTCTGCTGTTAGCCAAACAAGAAATCGCAATTCACTGGGGTCGTACGACTGCCCCCACTTTGAAAAGTTGGTTGAACAGTCTTGCCTATTGCAACACAAATAGCGAAGTTTACTCCAGCTCATTGCCTAGTTCCTCTCGTCCCATCTGGGGTCCTTACAAGTTATATGTGGTCACCCTTCACAATTCCTCTGACTCCCTGATGGGCTGAGGCATAGTCCCTACAGGTATAGGGTAGACGGTCAAGGCCGCACTCCAACGAGGTCTTATATACAACATAGCACCCTGAGGTGATATGTCCCGACTCTCCTGGAAACTGCACACGCTGAGGTTGGGACGGGGTGGAGTATGTCCCGTACTATTAGGTGGAGACTCGACAGGCACTGGACATGGAGTACGCCTTGGAAATTGTATTAATCGTCAAATTGCTATTAACCTGGCTGCTATTGCTTTTTCTTTTGATATTGAGCTGTGACGGATTCTTTACTGTATTTCAATGCTATGTTTCTTTTTACGATTGCAATACTGCACAGTGAGCACATACAATTGTATCAATTTCTTTGTCTTGATAATCAATAAAAAGAGTTTAAAAAAAAATACTGTTTGCTAGTTAAGAAGTTGGGAACCTCCAGGAAATTAGTTCAGTGCAGGTGTGTCACTACTAAATTACAAGTAACTGCTTTTAATTCTACATGTTCTGGCCATTTCTTTATGGAGAATGAGATCAGAGCGTACATTGATTATTTACGTGTTTTTATTTCCTTCCTTCAATTTGCACCTATTATTAAGCTATGCTGTGTTGTAGTGACTAACAGTCATAGGTTTTGTAAGCCGAACGTCATCATTATTAAACTCAGAAAATAGGGAGAACACTGTCAACCAAACAAAACAAAAATCAGTTTTCCTTTCTAAGCAAGTTTGGTGCCATTGAAAATTAGAAAATAGAAATGATCTCAAGGCAATAAAAGTCCTAGCTCTGCTAGATTGTTTTTCTGTTAATTTAATTAATTTCAAGACATTTTTAAAATAACTATTTGTAACTTTTGAAAGTAGGCTTTCAGAAAATACAGCCTTGCACACACAGAAAACTTTAATAAGATTTTACCTAGAACCACCTTATTATATGGTATTTTGCGGGTAACCGTGAGCTCATGATCAAACTTTGTTGTTTCAGATATTGTAATTGTATTAATATAGTGCTTAGTACCCCTGGTGCGGCGTCAAAGTGCTATTCAGCGAGTAGCACCCTACTCTGGAACCCTAAATGGATTAGTGGTGGATTAGTATAGGCAGTGCTTGAAATGGAAAAATAGAAGTGCAGGTACTCCATACCAGATTACCGGCTTGTTTCTGAGAAGTACTCTCCAATTGAAAGTATTACATTTCTCTTGAGAAGTGCCGGTACTCTCCCTCTCAAAACAAAAAAGTGCTGGTACTCAGTACCGGACAGTACTGGCCAATTAAAAGCACTGAGTATAGGGAAATATGAGTTCATTTGAGAGGTGGACGTGCAAGTCTGTCAGTTGGATTCAATAGGATAATGGAGGGATACAAGAGAGAAGAGTCTAGAAAGTGTCATCTGGGAGATCATGCTAGTAAGATGAGGTTTGGGATGAGTAAAAAGAGAGATGAAGGAGGGAAGAGTCTCTGGAAATGGATTAGGGAGATCAAAGCAGTAAAATTAGATTTGGGATGAGCCATGTAGGGCTAGAGGATGGAAGAGTCTAGGAAGAATTATTTTGGAGATCATAGTAATAAAGAGGTTTGGGATGAGTCCGAGAGTGGAGGCAGAGGATATATTTAGAGAGGTATAGGGAGAAACAAAGAGAGGTGCATTGGAGAGAGTCAAAGATTATTATTTTTTCTTCTACAGTAGGAATTCAGTAATTAATATATAGATAAATAACTACAGAGAAAGGGTGTGCATGTATAAGGAATATAATATATTGAGTTTTAAAATTGTATTGTATAAATGCAGACTTTCAAGTGTTGTTGTAATCTAAGCTAATTTGTGCATTTTTCTAACTATTTTTTAAAATTAATTTTTATATTTTTCTCAATGTTTCATGGGATGCAAAACAGAATGGGTAAACATGATGAAATATGTAAACGAGAAGACATTTTTAACTAAAAACCTGATGTATAAACACTTAAGTGGTGTTGAAATCTAAAATTCATGCTAAACATATTCAGTGGTTCCACTGCCCTATGATTTTTAATATGCCTTATAACTTATTTCATTGTCCTTAAAAAATGTTTTCAAAAGTGGTTAATATGTGTTACTTCCACCCTTTAGTATTATATGTTATTTCATTATGGACTCTCCAGAAAGTCTTGACTCTTTTTAGGGGTCTTGGAACCATTATTTATGAACACTAGCATAAGAACTTGAAGCTGTGCTCCCCAAGATCTAGACTCTGGTGAGTGTTCTGTCATTGGCTAGTGCTCATTGCTTGTCCCAATATCTTTTCTTGTCAGTTCTTCCCACAGACAAAGTTGCTCAGGATCCCTTGTTTGCAGAAACTTTCGGAGGCACCTCTATACAACCAGAGACGATTTAAGGTATGGCTAAATTGGGCTCCTGCCCAGGCCTCTGCCTTTCTGGGTGGACCCTGATATAGCCAGCACTGTACTGCAGAGTGTGTTGCACTGATGCCATGAATACTTATTAAACAGATTGTTTTAAATATCATTTACCTTAAATGTATTTTTAATGTGGGTGATGTGTGTGAGTCGATTACAGAAATTTTGCTGAGAAATGTTGTGTTTATATTTCATGCAACATCCCAAAAAAGTTTCTTTTAGCTCAAAACAGGACGTCACATATGAGAAATGAGATGGTGTCACACAGAGATTATCTTCAGTAATATTAGTGAGCTGCTGCTGTGTTACAATATTTGAAAACACGTTAATATCCATGAATATTAGATGTAAACACATTTAGAATTTGTACCAGTGGGTCTGTGCACTGTCAGTGACCTGGACAAAGAGGGATGGAAGAGCTGAAATTGGATCATAAATTCAAAGCTGTACTTAGAAGGGGCCCCAAAATACGCTTGGCCCAGGACCCCAAAATCCTTAAAATGTCCCTGTATATAACTTAGAATTCTCATTCTGACAAAGAACCACAAATATGTGCATTTCACAGGCCTTAATCTGGGTTCTATTACTTGTTAAATTTTATTTTATTTCACGAACATGTTTTGTTCATTAGGTGCAGAGCTATTTTATTTCGTGTCATATTCACATATGAAACCCACCAAATCCATACAGTGTGATGACACACGTACAGCCAGCACACACTTTGCAGATGACAACCACTATGTCAACGTAGAAAGACAGAGGACGTAAAAACGGGCGACGAACTTTTGCTACTGCCTCTTAATATCACACTTGAAGGATATCTGTCCCAGACAGGAACGGCCCCATGTAAGTTTCCCTGTTACAAACTGACAACAGGATTACTATTAGAGCAGCAGAGTTTCCTGTGCGGTCACCTCGTACATAGCTGCAACGTTACTTTTTAAAAGTGGAAAATGTAGCTGTACTTGTAAGATTGATTTAAGCGCCTGAGTCAGTTTGCTGTGTATGGATGATGGCGCTTTAAAACTTCATGATTACTAATGCATAAATCGTGGCAAGATGCAGGTCAAAAATCCACATTTTCGTCTACTTGCTGATTCCATACCCACGACACAGGCTATCGAAAAGGTGGGCTTTCTTGTGAAATAACATGATTTTTTCAACTTTATAAAAAAAAATCCGTTCTTTGTGCACTTGCTGCCGCAGTTTCTCCGTCGGTAAGCAATCTAAATTCCCTGTGTTGCTGTTGTGCCAAATTACGAGTACTTATTACGTGATAGAAAGACATGGTAGGTGGAATATTGTGCATCGTGCTCAAACGTAAATGTAAATCGGAAGAAACGAGTTAGTTGTCGTTTCACAAAAGCCAGCAAGCTTATGACAGCAATGTAGTTTCGAATACAGAAGTGTTAAAGGTGAGCAACAAAGATTCGTTTTGAAAAAGTTGTTGCAGAACTTTAAAAATGTTTACAAGACAAAAAAAATGTACAGTTCACCTGCCAGGTACCGACTGACTTAGACTCGCTCCCGACCTACCCCCGCCGCCCTCCCCCTCTTCGGTCTTGCTTCAGCTCAGCTTCGGAAAGTTGAACAAAAGTCTCTTTTAATAGAATTTCCTCCTAGTTTACCTGCGCCGGGCAGCAGTAGCAGCAGCAAAACTTCAGCCAGAAAATATCCCGAAGTTTCTTCCCTTTCCCGCAGGTGCTCAAGAGGTAGGGAAACTACACCAAGGAAACGAAAAATATATGTATGCGCAGCTTGGTAAAACACCAGCCTCTTTTTCGAAAACATGGGTTATAACTTGTTCATTCCCTTCCTATTATTATTATTTCTCGGAAAAAAATGAGCGTATTCTGCTTGTATGCTTTTTTTCAAGTTGCAACCCTCTGAATGCTCGAGGGCCTTCCGTGGGCTCACCTGTCGCTCCTGTCCCGCCTGCCTTCGGGGCCAGTGTTACCTACGGGGGATTGGTTGCGTCTGAGCAGTGCTGGCCCTTTATCGACCACGATGGGGCGAGGTCCGGAGAAGCCACAAACGGCGAGCCGGCGCATCTTGAAGATTTTGTACTCCTCCCTCACATGCCCCCTCCTTCTTTCCGCACCCACCCCCCTACACCGACCCACCCCTTCTTCTGGTGAAGGCAGAGTGAATGAAGGAAGCTTAGCTGGTGGGGTAATCGCCACACGCCACATGTTCTTTCCTTTTTTTTTCTAACGTGTTCGCAGCTCTCTTGATATTTTCTGTATTCGCACGACAGGCGCATGCACCATGCCACAGATCATGGACAACACTGGCAAGTGGGGCGTCGATCACTATTAGAGTTTTGGAAGTTTTTAATTGAAGTGTACTGGCCTGTGCACAAATATTTTACGATAAGGTTGGTGCTGTGAAAGCTTGCCAGATCTGGAAGAGGCTGGTTCTGTTATGGTTACTAATAGAGTTGTCAGCCTGCAGAAGTTAAAACGCCATCCACATTCTGGCCCAGACAAGCTCACCCAGTGCCCTTCACATACAAAACCCAAACGGGCAGCTGTCTAATTCGCCTCCTGCTGGAACGTGACAGATCCACTTACATTTAGCCCTGCACTGTATGGCAGATGGTCTAGTGAAGTTTACATGAAAAAAAGTGAAAAGTGCCAATAATACATGAATGTTCTTATGCAAAAGTCCTTTGAGATGTTCATTAGTGTGCTGGCCATGTAGGCTTTGCCATAAGGGCTGTATAACTTTTGGCTTCAGAATAGAATGCCTCCACATTCAGGTTTACTGGGAACAAGCACTGCAGATGCCCTTTAAACCATCAGATGAGCAAACATTACATGTTTATCGAACTCCCCAGAGTCAGCTCCTACTGGATACCTTCATATTAGGAAGCCTCAGATTTTAGAACAAGCACAGTTCTGATGAGAACCTCTGATGACATAGCAGGGTCGAAATACATCAATAACTAGAAAAGAGACTGCTTTGCAAAAGTGACCGTCTTAATTGGGGGCTAAAAGAATGGGTTCATTTATAACCACATTAAGCTCAAGGAACAATTCCCCTTATTTCTTTGATGGAATGGGCTCTCTGTAAAAGAATGGACTCCTGAATGTCCCATTCAAACAATGATTGCTAGTGTCTTCTTTTAAACTTAAACTTGGTGCGCGTTATGGCAGATTGTTGTGTTCGTTGCTAACCATAAATGGCAAATTTCAGTGTTTTTTTTCTTGTGAAGGTAAATATATATATATATATATATATATATATTCATTAAAAGAATTAAAGGTTACAGGAACTTTATATTTAGGAAATAGAATTTAAAAACCTTAGAAATTCACTGAAAAAAACTAACAGTTACAGGGACGTTGTAGTTAGGCTCACATTTCACCTTCACAAAACTATTGAAATTTAGCAGTTATAGTAACCTGAGCTAACTATAACTTACGCCCCCGCAATACGCTGCTTATGACCTCATATATTACATCACTCATGACATGGTCAGTGACATCACTGATGACATCATCAAGTGAGTGTGTTTTTAAGAGTTTATGGGTGTTACACATATATACTAACCTACTACAAAAGTTAAATTAGTATACTAGGTGCACTACTACTGAGTGATACTACTCTAAAGAGGGGCGTGGCCAAGCCATCGACCAAGATGGCCGCTTGGTGTTGAAACTCGGTTGGCCGTCCCGGCTAACCTGCATCATCCCCGGCGATCGCTGCAGATATCGCAACATGCCTGACAGCGCTGAAGTGCTGACAACGTTCTGATCATGGCAGGCTGACCAGGTTGCGGAAAGGAGCCTCCGGCGGCGATCTCCGGCACTCGGAAGCTGCAGGGGCGGAGTGAAGACCGGCGAGAAACTGCGCCTTCCAGACGTGTGCGGGCCGGAGGACGGGGGCTAAGGAGGAGGGTGCCTGATATGGACCAGGGCCCATTGTGGCGGTAAGTGGGCCGGGCACGATCTGGTGGCGGTGACTAGCCCCCTGATTCATTATCTGCTCGGCTGGGTGCGGCTGCATTTGGCTGCACCCGATCTCGGTTCCTCGCGCCCGCCATTTCCCGGAGGCAACACGGGGTCAGGGCCGGCTCGTGAGCCTGGGAGGCTCCTGCTCAGACGCGGGTGGCCGCGGAGCTCTGGGGGGGAGGTGGGCTGGTATCGACCCAGTGCAGCTACGCCCAGCCGCCCCCTGATGCGGCTCCTGCTCCCTTCGGCCCCTTGGCTGCAAGGCCTGCGAACCTTTGGCTCATTACGTGGCTCCTAGCGGCTCAGGCGGCCTGCCAACCTGCAACTGACCGTCACCTCATCACAGTGTGGGCATACACCCTATCCTGCTTCTGGGGCTCCGCTGAAGCCTCTACACCTGGTCAGCCATCCACCGCTGGCCTTCTACGCGCCGCCCCGGGGGGCCTGCCTCTACTGATACACATGCATGGGCCGGATCGCTGCCTGCCATAAAAACACTGGGTCTACCCATCGGCCTATTAGGGGCAGAGGACCTGCGCCCCAGGCCCCAACTATAATCTGCTATCCCCAGACCTGCTGAAAGGCCAGTGCAGCCCGACAGGCGGGACTGAGGCCTGCCTACCACGTCATATCCAAGTGCCTGGATTTATGCGTCCGCTCTGTGGGCCACACAGTCATTCACTCCAAGCCACCCAGGTGCGGACGCCAATCACACTGCCGGCTCCCTGATCCCTTACACTGCTTCCTATATTGCTCCTTCGCCACTTCAGGCCTGGTCTAGCGCTCTCATAGTGGGAGACTATGCTTTGTTCTTTCACTGTTTCACTGGTTGTGTGGTTCCACGGCATGGGCCGCAAAGACCCCAAACAGAAGGCCCTCCCCTTCGAGAGGCTAGTGGATAGGGCCCCTGAGGAAAGCTCCAGAATGGCGAAGGATGCACAGGGCGCGGATCTTGCTGACGACTGGCCCGCCTTGTCCACATCAATGATACAGGAGATGAGAGCTGGCTTTAAGGCGCTAGATGGGCGATTTGACACACTGGACAGGAGTTTGGCTAGCATGGGTGCCAAAATCCAAGTACATGACAGGCTCCTTGATGTGGCGGAGGCGCGCATTTCAGACATTGAGGATGGCACTGCGCAGTCCCTAAAAAGGTTAGAGCGCGTTGAGCGAATCCTCAAGGAGGTGGCAATAAAGAGTGAGGACCTGGAAGCACGAAGTAGACGCAATAACATCCGCATCCTGGGAGTGCCAGAGAATACCGGCACAGGCCGAATGTCGAGACTCTGCTGGCTGACCTGTTCGGAAAAGAGTCCTTCACCACTGGGTTTGTGATAGAGCGCGCACACCGATCCCTGGGGCCCTGGCCTAATCCCAGTTGCCCCCCTATGCCCATTATTGCACCTATTATGAACTTCCGGGACCGTGACACAGCACTGCGCCTCGCAAGGGAACGAGGGGACACCACATGGCAGGGCTGTAAACTTTCCTTTTACCCGGACTTTACTGTTATGGTGCAAGATGCTTGCCGTAAATATAATGGGGTCAAGGCCACTCTCAGAAACCTGGGTTTAAAATATAGAATGCTATACCGAGCCAGGTTGAGAGTCGATGTGGGTGGTAGGGCTCGCATTTTTTACACTTCTACCGAGGTACAGGAATTTTGTCATGCCTACAGACAGAATAACAATCAGACTGAAATGAGTGAGGTGGGGCCCTCCCCACGCACAGCGGCTCGGTTGCAAGTATTAATCTCTTCTCTGGCTCCGGTACTGGTTAACTCTGCTGTGTTGTTCGCCCTTAAGTGTTATGGACGACACCGGGATAATGCCATTCATATTTCTGCAATGTTTCAAATAGCTGACCGACTGATGTGGCGTTGCCACCCCTCATGGTGTATACCTTGGGTTTGTTCTTGATCTTACTGATGTACCGTTTTAGGGGTTTCTCATTCGAGTGTAAAGTCCATTGGTACTTCACGCTCTGCTGTTTATTATGGAACTGCCTCGCTTTGATCATAGTGAGGTTGGGTGGGGGGACAAATGTTATTGTTTAAATATTGAGAGATGTTTGCAGTCATGTTCACTGTCGCAGTTTTTTCCTTTTCACCACTGTTTGTATATGGCATACTTGACACATCCTCCTGATGGCTCAGCTGGGTAGTGTAGATGGTCCCTCTGGCTTAGCCCTGATGTCCTGGAATGTCAGGGGTCATAATGACAATCGCAAGAGAAGACAAGTGGTGCATTATCTACTTAGACACAACGCATTTGCCCAAATCAGAATCGGCCGGCTTTGCTGCTAGTTGAGGAGCGCACAGGCATTTTGCTAATTACAGCAATTACGCCAGGGGCACTTCTTCCTTATCCATAAAAGGGTCTCTTTCACGCCCGGTCCCGTCATAGGGGACAATGAGGGTAGATACATCATCGTCACAGGTTCACTCATGGGACACAGTATGGCACTAGTATGTGTGTATGCCCCGAACACTGATTCCCCTGAATTGTTTCACTCACTACATGCCCAGCTAGGACGGTTAGAGCCCAGTTTGCTATTGACGGGGTGGGGACTTCAACATGCTCCTTGACCCTAGATTGGATAGCACCGCCACATCTCCAGACACAAAACCATGGGCACGCCGCACTCTCTTAGAGCTTTGTGAGCAGCTATAGCTTCTAGATATATGGTGCCTGCGTAATCCTGCCCTCACAAACTACACCCATTATTCTGGCCAACATAATACCTGGACCAGAATCGACTTTTGGCTGGTCTTCCCTGGCATCTCTGGCTGGTTCCGGTCTCTTGTGACACTACCAAGGACGTATTCAGACCACTTGCCGGTGATGCTTCACCTGAGGGTTCTTCGCCCAGAGGGATTTGAGCAGCAATGGAGGTTTCCAAGCCGCGCCCTCAAAGATGATCTTTTCAATGCAGAAGTATGCGAAGCCATTGAAGACTACTTCTCCATTAACACTGGTTCTGTTGATACATGGGCAGTACTCTGGGAGGGTTTCAAAGCCTACATCAGGGGCGTCTGCATTGCCAAACATGCCGGAGTACTTAAGGATATCCGCAACACTGTCGCGCATCGAATGCGACCTCGCGGACTTAGATAACACAACGCTTCACTCTACAGACCCGGGAACGGCGGGAAGACTCTTAGCCCTTCTTGTTGACTACAGGGAGGCAGCGGATCGAGAGATATTATACTTAGGCAAGTATCAGACTGCCAGGCGGTATGGTGAGGGAGAGCGACCTGGCAGGGTACTTGTGCAGACGCTCCGGCCCCCATACAGCAAAGCCTACACCACCGAGCTGCGCTCTTTCACAAATCAGCCGCTCACCTCCACCTTAGAGATTTGAGACGAATTCTTGGATTATTTCTCGGCCCTATACACTACTAAAGTAGGGAGCGACCCCTCGGCACAGGAAGCCTATCTGTCTGAAAGCACTGGTCTATCTTGAAAAAGATATGCTGGACTTCTTAGCAGAACCAATATCCGAGGCCGATGTCCTCGGAGCCATTGATACCCTCCGCTGCTCCTCGGCCCCTGGGCTGGACGGCTTTACTTGGGACATTTACAAGGCATACAAGGACATACTGGTGCCACAGTTAATAGAGGTTTATGCAGAGGTCTTCGAGAAACAAATACTGCCCCCCCACGCTTCGGTAAGCGGTCATTATACTCCTCCCCAAACCTGGCAAAGATCCGTCCTTATGCGGATCCTACAGACCACTGTCCTTACTAAACCTAGATTATAAAATTGTAGCCAAGATCATCGCCAATCGCCTCTCCCAGTTTATGGAATTTATCATATCTCCGGCCCAATCGGGCTTTGTCCCCCACCGATCCACCTCACTAAATCTTAGGACTCTCTATTCTGTCCTCCACAGAGTTAATCCAGAGGTCCCGGCTGCTGCAATCCTGTTAGACGCGGAAAAGGCCTTTGATTCTTTGGAGTGGTCCTTCTTCATTTATGTTATGCGCCGCATGGGCATGCCAATGGGATTTATAGCTACCACTGCATTACTATACAGCCGGCCCACGGCTAGACTGCGCCTGAACGGCACTCTATCCCGACCCTTTTCACTTTCCTGTGGCACATGTCAGGGCTGTTCCCTGTCTCCTCTATTGTTTATCCTGGCCATGGATCCTTAAATTCCGCCATTTCCATGAACGGCATTTACAGAGAGGCTTGCAATTTAACACAGGCTCCCTCCTAGTCTCACTTTACGCAGATGACACTATCCTCTATGTTAGAGATCCCCAGGTAAATTTGGAGCCGCTCATTAGAGAAATACTCCGATTTGGTCGCTTCTCTGGCCTAGACATCAATTGGCATAAGTTGGTGATCTTTCCTTTAACATCCAGTACGGTTCCATAGGAATGCGAGTTTCCCCTGGAATGGTGCTCTGACTCGGTCAAGTATCTGGGTGTCCATATTCACGTAGACACAGTCCAGGTCATCCGCTTGAATTATGGGCAAGCAGTCAGCACACTAGAGACCCAAGTGGAGAAATAGCTGCGTCTACCATTGTCCATTGCCGGCAGAGTTGCGATTCTTAAAATGGTAGTACTTCCCAAATTTTTATATCTTTTTAACAACATCCCCATACCCCTGCCGAACAGTTATTTCTTGACTTTGCGTACACACCTTATCAGATTGGTCTGGGGCGGCAAGCAGGCATGAATTCGTTGGCAAGTGCTCACTCTTCCATACGACAGAGGGGGGTATGGCATCCCGGATCTACAATTGTACTATCTAGTGGCCCAATGCTGCTACGTCTACACCTGGTTTCATCCGGACGCCAGGATCCAATTTCTTCGACCGGAGGCAGATTTTGTCCTGCCGGATCGGCTGTCCACAGTGCTGCCCAGGGGCGTTCCAAGAGACCCTAATGACATACAGACGGTTTCCACCACCAGTTGGGCCTGGGAATCAGCCGAGGCGCCTAACCGGCACCACCACATTATATTCCTCTGCATTACCTATCCCCAATGCCCGCTGGCTGCCATAACCGGCGAAAAGCTGGTACATCGCACCTTAGCCAAATTTGATATCACCAAACTCGGAGATCTATACCCAGAGGGGCATATATTCTTGGTGTCGGAGAACGACCGTTTACAAGACGTAACCTTTATGGACAGCTTCGTGCTGGGCCGAATCCTTTCAACTCTCCGTGCCACACTGCCTAACTTCCCCGTTGAACCTGAATCGTTCACCCCTCTAACATTGATTATCGAAAGTGCTAATAGTGCTCATCTAAAATTTAAACTATATAAAACTTGTGCTAGGATGAGACCGGTGAACGACGACAGGATCCGCAAAGAATGGGAATCACAGATGAGCAGTGGACCAAGTGTTGCGCAGTAACGAAGGAAGTCTCTCTCAACAGCAGGCATAAACTTCTTCATTTCAAGTTTTTATGTCGAATTTACTTCACTCCTGCCAAAGCACACAGACTAGACCCGTCCAGACCACATAATTGCCAGAAGTGCACGGCGCCACACGCAGATTTTGCACACCTCACATGGAATTGTTCCAATATCCAGGCATATTGGGAACAGATACACAGCGCACTAGGAGACATGACTAAATTGTGCCTTATCCCTACACCGGAAGTGGCTTTACTGGGCTACACGGTCAACTTGCCCAAAAAGATTAGAAGATTTGCTTCCCTCGGTCTGCTGCTGGCCAAAAAAGAAATAGCCTTACTGTGGGGCCGCAAGTCAGCTCCGACGCTGCAGAATTGGCTACACAGCCTAGCCTAATGCAGCACTAACAGCGAGGTTTACGCCAGCATTATGCCTAGCTCTTCCCGCCCTAAAGACATATAGGGCCCTTACCGATCCTATGTGAAGGATTTGTGGCAATCCTCCAACTCCCAACTGGAACGGGCATCGTACCGGAGGGGGTGGGGTGATAGATCTCCTTCCTTTTATATTGTGATGCATAACCATGGCCCCCCCCCACCATGCCAGCGACCTCTCGAATGTTTAGTCCTTTGTCTGTTGCCTCCAAGACTTCCAGGGGCGGGCGATTGTCGGATGGAAGCCACAACAAGGGAATGGGATAGAGCTGAGGGACTGTATTTTTATAGAACTGCCGAGTATTATACACTGCAAGCCATAGACGTGTGCGTATTGCAATGTTCAATTATGTTATTTATATCAATGATTCATGTGTGCACATGTGGCGCACATACATGCCCTAAGGGCATGAATGTGTGCCACATGGCACTTTTAAAAAAGCAAAAAAGTGCTTTTTTTAAAGGAATTCGCTAATTACCACCAACTTGAAGTTGGTGGTAATTAGCGATTCCTTAAGGCTAAAGTACACTTTCTTTTGTGCTACTTACATTGCATTTAAGGAATCGCAATTTGCAATTCCTTAAATGCAATTGCAAAATAAGGAATCACAATTTTTGCGATTCCTTATTTTGCGAGTAGGTTTAATCTTACCTACATTGCTCAAAGCCAAATTGCGATCGCAAAGGCTGAAATCCTGCGAATTTCGGCATTTGCGGCCGCTATTTGGCTTCCTACATCTGGCCCTTGGTAAATAATTGGATGTGTCAGTAGCTGTATGGGTGAGTGTGTGGTTATGTGAGTGGCTGTATGGGTGAGTGAATGATTGTGCAAGTGACTGTACGAGTAAGTGAGTGGGTGTGTGAGTGCCTCAATGGAGGAGAGAGTGGGTATATGAGTACTGGTATGGGTCTGTAAATGGGTATGTGGTTTTGTGTATATCAGTGGGCGTGCAAGAGGTTCTATTGGGGTGTGAGTGGTTCTGTGGATGATGTCATCAGTGATGCCATTTGAGATGTCATCAGTGATATCACTGACCATGTCGCTAGTGATGTAATATGTGAGGTCATAAGCAGTGCATTGCAGGGCATAAGTTATAGTTAGCTCAGGTAACTATAACTTCTAAGGTTTTTTTAATTCTATTTCCTCACTATAATGTCCTTGTAACCTTTGGTTTTTTAAGTGAATTTCTAAGGTTTTTCAAATTCTATTTCCTAACAATAATGTCCCGATAACCTTTGTTTTTTTAATTTAATTTCTATGGTTTTTGACTAGTAGTCGTGTTTCCAGAGTGGTGGAGAATGGGGCGGGCCTCTGACCATCTCCCAGGAATCAAGCTTTAAGAGACTTACTGAAGGTAACTGGAGACCTTCTTGACCCCGAAGTTCCCTCAACATCCAAGAGGATTTCATCCCCTGACCAGTATTGCACCTGGAGTCGCATTTGCAGAGTGGTGTAGAAAGGGGGCATGGTCTCTGAAGTCCTCATAGCAATTGCGCTCTGTGGAACTTATTGGAGTTAACAGGAGGGGTAATTGTCTCACAAAGACCCTCTGTAGCCAAGGGGACTTCATCTCCCCTTCAGCAGTGCACCAGGAGGCCCATTTGCAGAGTGGTGGAGAAAGAGCATGTGGCCTCTGAGACCTCTCAGCAATCCTGTATTGTGGTTTTCCTTTCACCACAAGCCTTTGAAAAAGAAGATTGACTTCAAAACGTGTCGGCAGAAGCGGTGTAATGGCTGCGAAAGGATTCAGTAGCCTGACGTTATCCATACCTAATAATAAAGGGCATATGCCTGAAGCTCTGTGTTGGTGTTCGAGTGCTCCTTACAGAACGATACAAGCTGGAGCAGTGAGATATAGGCGGCGGTCATGCCGATGAGGATGCACCACCCTGAGAACCTGGGGGCCTCAGGGGTTGACATTTGCCAGCCTCTCTATGTGGGACACCAACAAAGGATTGAGGAGGCGCCCGCCTGCCGAGGCTCATCTGCGGGCCTTGATTTTACCAGCAGGACAATTCATGCACTTCATAATAAAGGTAAAAACTGGCACTGCAACTCCCATAAGACTTTGCGCATCTCATACAGAACAGCCCATTAGAGGGTGTGCCATTATGTGTATTTAAGAGAGGCTGTGACCGGATCGTGCTTTTCCTTTCACCACAAGCCTTTGAAAAAGAAGATTGACTTCGAAACGCGTCAGCAGAAGTGGTGTAATGGCTACGAAAGGATTCAGCAGGCTGACATCATCCATACCTAATAATAGAGGGCTTTTGCTTGAAACTCTGTGTTGGTGTTCGAGTGCTCCTTACAGAACGATACAAGCTGGAGCAGTGATATATATATATATATATACATACATATTCCTTTGCTCGCCAAACACTGCTGCTCTTGAAGGATGATGGATGCCGCTAACTTGCTGAGGCGAATCCGCTTTGTAATGCAAACCAGTCCTTACGGAACAGAAAATGTAGCGCACTCAGGAGTCCGTCAAAATAAGTTTATTCCACCTCAGCTAACAAACACGTTTTCGCCATTACGCCCTTCGTTCACAAAGGCCGCAATGGCCGAAACGTGTTTGTTAGTTATGGTGGAATAAACTTATTTTGACGAACTCCTGAGTGCGCTACATTTTCTGTTCCGTAAGGACTGGTTTGTATATATATATATTTATATATATATATTAATATATATATATATATATATATATAGATATATATATATATATATATATATAGATATATATAGATATATATATATAGTCACCAATTTGCTCAGTGGAGGGCTTTAAACTGGTCCCGAAATGACATGCAGGAAGTGAACCCACCAGAGGGCAGTGAAATGAGCGACGGGAATACATTTCCCAACATGCACTGTGGAAAATTACTCTACTTAAAGAGATTACACCTGAGACTATTGGGAGTCTCTGTAAAGCATGCTGGGAAGATACAGCGTCAATGAAATTGGTTTCCTGCGTGTGGCCTCTGATGAGAAGCGCGAATGCTTCGAAACGCGTAAGGCCAATGGGACGAATTACCGTGAAGGGAAGCTGCAATGGTTTGAATAAAGGTTTTGAAAACCTCCTGCAGGCGAGTTGCGGCCTCATCTCTGAGCAAATTGGTGACAATACACATCGCGGCGGCTCCGGCCGTGGAGGGATCGCGCTGCCTGAAAATGTCGAACAGGACCACAGAGAGGTAACGTTCCTCTTTGACTGGCGCCAGCAGGGACACTATTAACATTGCAGAATCCTTTCAGGGAGCTCAATGGAGGGCTTTAAACTGGTCCCGAAATGACATGCAGGAAGTGAACCCACCAGAGGGCAGTGAAATGAGCGACGGGAATACATTTCCCAACATGCACTGTGGAAAATTACTCTACTTAAAGAGATTACACCTGAGACTATTGGGAGTCTCTGTAAAGCATGCTGGGAAGATACAGCGTCAATGAAATTGGTTTCCTGCGTGTGGCCTCTGATGAGAAGCGCGAATGCTTCGAAACGCGTAAGGCCAATGGGACGAATTACCGTGAAGGGAAGCTGCAATGGTTTGAATAAAGGTTTTGAAAACCTCCTGCAGGCGAGTTGCGGCCTCATCTCTGAGCAAATTGGTGACAATATATATATATATATATATATATATATATATATATATATATATATATCCGGCTTTAACACTGGTGGTGCCCTGTACGACAATCTTTGTAAGCGCGCCCCCAAGGACCACCTCTGCCACAGATTCCCTCACCACCGCCCTTTAACAGTGCCCCTCCAGTCTCCAGAGTTTTATAGCACCACTCATACCAGAGTAAGGTGTCAGAGCACCCTACATCACACACACATTGCACAGAGACAATCATAGGTGTGTAAATCAGTGTATAGGAAATGTTACATCAGACAGGACTACAAGGTGTAGTGTAGGAGTGACATGTCATCGATACTGGAAGGCAATATAGTTTAAGAGTCCTTTTTCTGGAAAAGCACAAATTCAGAATTTGCAACGTAACGCCATTGTTAGGGGTTTTCTTTAATAACAAGTATTGTTTTCTACCCAAATGGCAAGATTAGGATAATGAAAGACTGGGCAAAAAAACATAGAGCTCTAACATATACCTTGCAGTTTACACAGAGCTCTTTGATGACAGTTAATAGCTCAATGTTCTATATTAGGATTGACCTACTAAAGACAAGTAACAAAAGGAGCTCTATTACAGAAGCAGTATCCCACTGACCTATTTTACATTACATGCACTTTGTTATACGCATGGTACACGTTTTTAGAGTTAGGCATTTTAACCCTCTGCACTACCTTACCATGAGTCAAAACTTCCACTAGACAAACCCTCCATCTCTTTCCAGGAAGACTACTCATCACGGGGGATATGTTGCCATTTTAATTGATGCCTGAATATTGCTTTTTAAATGATAATATATTTGCAAAAATGACTGATGCCCCCACCCCAAGTCAGCGCCCGGTGCAATGGCACCGACCGCACCGCCCTAGAGCCGGCCCTGTATATATATATATATATATATATATATATATATATATATCTCACCAAAATGCCCTGCATTAGAGACGCACTCCTCCAGCCAGCGAATTTTCACAATTCATTTATTTCAGGAACAGGCATTTTCATTCTGCTTCAATACATCCTCCTGCCTGACGCGTTTCAGAGCATTCACGCTCTTTCTTCAGAGGCAAATTCAACTGCACACAATGTTCTGGCTCCCATAGTTCCCTGCATGTTCACGTTTTAAAGGCCTCCGGTGTGCCTTGCTTGATTGCTTTAATCCCAATGTATGCTGGAACTTGTGGTTAAGCGCCCTTAATTTATATCCTCCAGTGGATTTTGTGCAGTTAAAACAATTCAAGGATCGATATTACCCTTCAGTGGGTTACAGAAAGACAATCCTGTTCCTCAATTAGAAGCCAGCTGCGCCGATAAGTTCTCCTGCACAGTTCAGGAAAATCGGGTCCCTTTTAATTTTTGAAAGGCGGTGCGTTTCTCTCACGGCTGGACCTGCCGTGTCATAAATCTCACCAAAATGCCCTGCATTAGACGCACTCCTCCAGCCAGCGAATTTTCACAATTCATTTATTTCAGGAACAGGCATTTTCATTCTGCTTCAATACATCCTCCTGCCTGACGCGTTTCAGAGCATGCAGGGAACTATGGGAGCCAGAACATTGTGTGCAGTTGAATTTGCCTCTGAAGAAAGAGCGTGAATGCTCTGAAACGCGTCAGGCAGGAGGATGTATTGAAGCAGAATGAAAATGCCTGTTCCTGAAATAAATGAATTGTGAAAATTCGCTGGGTGGAGGAGTGCGTCTCTAATGCAGGGCATTTTGGTGAGATATATATATATATATATATATACACATATTTGTAAAAAAAGAAGCAGAGAACTCTGGGTAATTCGCAAATTTAGGTGGAAAGCAGCTCCTGAAAAGAGCACCCTCAACACTTGCGTCACTCTAGATCTGCTCACCTCAAATGTCTGCTCCATGTCCCTCCTGTCCTCTGTTATCCGAGTCCATGTCCCTACCCCAATTCCTCCTGCCTTCCATGATCCAATGTACCATACTTGTGAACATTTTGAACTTGGTAAGAGGGAGATTTGGAAAAAAACTGGGGTATTGATTTTCCCTTTTGAGTTACATTGAAAAAGAGGAGATTGTAGACAGGAGACAGATCAAATAAAGCCCATTTGAGCTTAAAAACATTGGACGTTTCCTGGCTGAATCAGGTCTTTTGGTATGTATGGTTGTACTACCACTGCCTCTTCCTTCTGCCCACAATGGTCTATTATATTGCCACAGCCTCTCTTGCCAGTCCTGTATTATTGGTTTGTTGCCCATGCCCCCCTTTCCACTCCCCTCCATAGTGTGTTGTGCTGCCACTGCCCTTCCTGCCTGCCCAGTGTGGTCAAATAGTTGCCTCTGCACCCTCCTACCTGCTTTAAATTTTCAGAGTCCGTGCCCCTGGCCTCTGCCTCTCAACAGTATCCCAATGAACAACTAGATTGCTAACATTCTAACTTTATTACAAAAGTGTGGAAGGCCTGACGTCATCTTGATGTAGTCAAAACTAATACCTAGAGTATTTCCTTTAGAAATTACATATATGAGAGGGTCTTATTTGCATCAAAATTATGGTTAGTGCTCTAAAAAACTAAAATGAGGACATATTTTCTGAATTTTCAAACAGCGACAAAGCACTTTTAAATTATTTGTTATCTTTATGTTTTTTTATCCAGTTGACCAATTGATTAAATGTTGCACTTGGGGGAGAGGATGTGGTGTTACTTCCAGAGCTGCAGACTTTGCAACTGGGGAACCAGGTTGGAGTTTCTGCTTCAGCTTGACATTCTGTGATTCTGGTCAAATCACTTAGTCTCCCCATGCCTATAACCAAAATGAATTTGTTCTTGTGTGATGTAACCAATGCTCATGTAAAGCACTCCAATACCTGACAAGTCTGCACTATATACAACTGCAAAAACACAAAAAATAAAAAGTGTTTTGCACACGTCTGTCATTGGGCTACATGTGGGCTACATCTGGGTGATATTTGTGCTGCATTTGAGCTCTTTTGTCTCTGGTGGCCATCTTGGGAGATTTATTTGTTATGAAGTTTCCTAATTTCCTCGTTTACTGCAGTCTCCTCAGTAGGAAATGCTTTCAGTTTTTTACTTTGATTCCATCATGAAGGTATTCAGATATGTCACACATTTGCCATAAATTCTGAATGTTAGCACTCTAGTTGCTCATTAGATCACTGTAGTAAAGCTACTGCTCACCACGGAAGTCTGCTGCTGGTATTAAAAGTGCATTTTTCATTCTGCATGTCAGAATTTTTTAATGAAATAGAAGAGGATTTGAGAAGTCACTCAAAATTTGCCCTAATTATTCTTTCTTCAGCACTAATCATAATTTCAATGGCAAAATGAACCCCCTCATTGTGTTCCTTTTTAAATTAAATGTTTTAAGTGTTACCAGTTTATTCCAATCAAGATGGCTTCAGGTGTGCCATACTTTTGTCATAAGTAAGACAGTAAGCGCTCTAGTTGTTCTTAAGAACACTCTGGGACATTCTGTCATTGGGCTATACTTGGGCTACATCTGGGTGATATTTGTGATACATCTGGGCTCTTTTGTCTCTGGTGGCCATCTTGGGAGACTTATTTGTTATGAAGTTTCCTAAATTCCTCATTTACTGCAGTCTCCTCAGTAGGAAATACTTTCAGTTTTTTACTTTGGTTCCATCAAGAAGGCATTCAGATGTGTCACACGTTTGCCATAATTCTGAATGTTAGCACTCTAGTTGCTCATTAGATCACTGTAGTAAAGCTACTGCTCACCAGGGAAGTCTGCTGCTGGTATTCAAAGTGCATGTTTCAGTCTGAATGTCAGAATTTTTTTATGAAATAGAAGAGGATTTGAGAAGTCACTCAAAATGTGCCGTCATTTTTCTTTCTGCAGCACTAATCATACTTTCTATGGCAAAATGAACCCCCTCATTTTGTTCCTTTTTATATTAAAGGTTTTAAGAGTTACCACTTTATTCCAATCAAAATGGCTTCAGGTGTGCAATGCGTTTGTCATAAGTAGGACTGTTAGCGCTCTAGTTGTTATTTAGAACACTCTGGGAAGCTGCAGTAGAACACAAAGGAATCAACTAACAGTCTCTGCCCTTGTTGGAAGTACATGTTTTACTGAGAATGTAGACGTCATTCTCACATGACTGAGAAAGATAATGTGAATTTACCAAAACAATGCTCTCAATTTAGCTTATAGATCACCTTCCAAACCTCTGTGGGAAAAGCATGAGAAAATAGTTTTCTCTCAAACATGATTCATGATATCCCAGCCAGCAGAAGTTTTTTCACATGGTAAAATCACCTTAGAACACACCACAATTCCTAAAATGAGTATTGATACCATCAACAAATGATTTATAATGTAACTAAAGTCTTAAAACCTTCTATTAACTGCAATGCTTTTTAATGAGGTGCTATCATGTATATTGGTCCCAAGATGGCTGCCAACACTTCTTGGATGAAATGCTGACAGCCAATCAGATCTCACGATGAGATGTGTGGTTAGGCTCCACCCAGATATATATGTGATTTTACTTTTGATTTTCTCAGGAACTACTGAACATATTTGCACCATTTAACCAAAAGGCACGTCTCTGAACCAAGGTCTACCTTTCTGCCAAATTTGGTGTAATTCCGTTCAGCAGTGCGGGCTGTAGCTGCGATTAAAGGTCCCTATGGAAAATTGCATGGGGAAAACACGTTTTGGGACCCCCCTTTTTTCTCGGCCCCCGCTTGACGAATCACCCAGAGACTTTCAGGATAGGAGCGGACCGGAGCGCCCCACCAGTTTTGAAAATTTCGCGAACATTCGTCAACCGGCGCCAAAGTTATTCCAAATAGAATGTTGCGGATTTCCTATGGATAATAGGTCCTATCTATAACTACATACTGGTGACTGCGGGTAGGTGATATATATATATATATATATATATATATATATATATATATATATATATATATATATATATATTACCTACTGTCGGTCGCCAGTAGGTAGTTATAGTTAGGACCTATTTTCCATAGGAAATCCGCAACATTCTATTCCCAATAACTTTGGCGCCGATTGACGAATCTTCGAGAAATTGTCAAAACTTTTGGCCATCTCCGGTCCGCTCCTATCCTGAAAGTCTCGGGATGATTTGTGTAGCGGGGGCCGAGAAAAAATATATATATATATATGTGTATATATATATTCACTGAAAAAACCATAGGTTTCACACACGTTATAGTTAGGAATTAGCATTTAAAAAACCTTGTAAATTCACTGAAAAAACCATAGGTTTCACACATGTTATAGTTAGCTGGACATTTTACTCATAAAAAACCAATGAAATTCCCCCGTTATAGTTAGTGCAGGCAACTATAACTCACGCGACCGCAATCCTCTGCTGATGTTAATACTGTATTTAGACACTTATTTGCCCATGTCTTCTTCCATTAAATTTTAGCTATACATATATTACAAATATTTTTTTTTCATAAAGACACATATGTCATCAGCAGAGGATTGCGGTCGCGTGAGTTATAGTTGCCTGCACTAACTATAACGGGGGAATTTCATTGGTTTTTTATGAGTAAAATGTCCAGCTAACTATAACATGTGTGAAACCTATGGTTTTTTCAGTGAATTTACAAGGTTTTTTAAATGCTAATTCCTAACTATAACGTGTGTGAAACCTATGGTTTTTTCAGTGAATTTGTACGGTTTTTTAAATGCTAAGTTACTTTACGCCGTTCGTGGCGTGCGCGCCCACTTAACGCAGTTCATTCGGTGCGCGCACGGTGCGCTTCGCGCGCCCACTTTACGCAGTTAGTGCCGTGCACGCACGGTGGGCACGCGGTGCGCTACGCGCACCGCGTGCCCACGTTACGCTTTATGGGCCATGTACGCACGATGCGCTTCGCGCACCGTCCGCACATGGAGGACATATTATGCGCTTCGTTGTGAAAGGTAATCATTTAGATGTTCCTATAGTTTGTAAGTCATGCTGTGGTAAATATTTCTCCTTTACCGGGACTGAATTTGATACAGGAACATAATAAAATAGCTCAATGAAATGAGAGGCAGAATCCGTGATATTAGAGTTTCAGAATGGGCTTTATTCCAATAAGCGATTATAATCGGATGCTTCAAGTTCCATCACCACGGGAGTTCAGGAAGTGAAGTACATACTTTATTGACAAGCAGTAACTTTTATAATACATACATCATAATGAAGTGAATACAGTAGGCGTAACAATTGATAAGGACATTGACGTTTTGGTGTGCGTAGCCGAAAATGGGTGTAATAATGAGTAAAAAGGAACATGATTGGCTATGATGTAATACATAGGTGGATCTATAAGATAATACTTGGCATTGATGCGCGCGCAGCAGTCTGACGTGTAATTGACGTGTAACTAGGGGGTGACGAGGACTTGACATTTAGCTCTACGTGTGGAGACAAGAAGTCTGGGGGGTCAAGTCAACCTAATCCCAAATCATATCTACATCCTATGTTTAAAGAACTATGTTATCCACAAAAGAAGGACTCTCGGACAGAATCTATTCTATACTGACTGTGCGTGCGTGTACAAGCGTCTAGGTGTCTACACTGAATGCGAGGGGGTAGGAATATTCCATGGTAACAGGGCTATGAATTACTTGCATGAGGACAGAGAAGATGGGCCTTTTTGCTTGGTAACTGGAAGAATGTTTACTTAAGCTACTAGGCAGGAATGCATCGGCTGAGGGGGAAGCAGATAATTCGAAGGTGAAATACAGTTCTTGGCAGAGAATAGGCTGATGTCAGGCTTCGTGAGCCGCGCAGAGAATGAGACAAAGTTCATGGTCACGGATGCAGGCTTGAACTGGAGCTTTCAGAGACAGAAGGCAAAAGGAGTTCGATGACAGAATCAGGGCCTACTTGCCTGAACTGTAAAATGGCATAAGTGAACCATATAAAGCCGGTGGCCTTTCATATTTAGGAATGGAATATCCAGCCCATTTATGGCGGATCTGACAGAGGACATGTTGACGGTGGACGCACATGTGTTTGCGTCATTATTACTGGAACTGGAGGGAGCATACATGTACTTGTGACATGCACATAGAACCGTTGGGGTCCAAGATAGGGGACATAACTGACCAGAAAAATCCATATTTCCACATTCCCTCCTTGTCCCCTTCTTGCCCTTCACGAGATATCAATCTTCATCAATCCATTTATCTGTTCATATAGCATCATTTGTTCTTCTTTCTTCTTCCGGGATCTTGAATGAAAATCTTGATGTGGAATGCACGATGTGGCACACAGACCACAAATTGCTGGTCCACATTGCAGACATAGACAGCAACTGAATAGTATGAGAAGGCTTATACCTAGGAAGGATAGAACTCTCCATCCCCAGGCTGATACCGTATTCCAAAACCAACTGGACCAAGTCCAAGTGCCTGGGTTCTGGTGTATCTGGCTTACTATCTTATGAAGGCGAGTGATGGCTTTATATACGGATGGCGAATTTTCTGGTATGAATACGCAGCAACTTGATCCGATGACCCTACAAGCTCCGCCCCTATCAGCCAGGATGACGTCAAGGACAAGACGATTTTGAAGCACAACAATCCGCATAGCAGACTGTTCTTCTGTTAAATTGCCTAAGGCGGAAATAGTTTCATTCACTACTGCTTCAAGGGTTCTAGTTAATCTACGTATTAGCTTACTATTAGTAACAGTACCTATATAGGGAAAGATGCCTTTATTGAAATCTACATACTTGTCCCATGCCGTCTCAGTGTAATCGACAATGGGGAGATCTCTCCGTTCTCTATTGTGTACTAAATGAATATTTCTGTAATAATCAGGAGGAGCTAGGAAAACAGGTGGCAAAAGGAATGCTATGTAGCAGGTACCATCCCAATCTAGAGGTAGACGCATATATGCAGTCTGACCACATATAAAGTAGGAGTGGCGAGAAGTTCTGAATGAAGATTTGCCTTGATCACTGAATTCTACTGTAGTAGTGCATTTACTATGGCCCATATGTATAGAACCAACCTTTCTTACACACAATTCACCCTTTGCTGGGAATACTGACATGGTGGGTAAGACTAGCTCAACTTCGGATACGACATTTAGAATCATGAGATTAGGTGTAAAATTACCTAATCCATATACTTCATTTTCTAGATCAGTTCCTGTTCTTTTGGGGCGACCCTCCTTGTCAGGGTAGCAGACTTTGAGTAAAACTAGGTTCAGGTTTCCCCATATCCAATGGTCTTGGTAAACTGCTGTGTCTGAGTCTATGGAATTAATTAAACTGAACCATGCTCCACAGGAGCCATTATGTGTAAATGGGTGCGGAAAGAATGGCAGGACTCCTTCATAATTCTGATAGGGAGGGAGTCGGCCACACACCCAACAATTGGTGGCGTTACTAGTCTGATGGGAATGATGTAACATACTAATGAAAGTGTTATTGCGCAGCGCAAGTCTATAAGACAATTCATGCGGAGGTAAGTCACTAAAAGAATGTTCAGCAGCAACATTATAAACATGTCTAGAAATAGGGTAATATATGTGCAACAACATACTTGTAATAATTATTAAAAGACTCAATAAAAACAAGATTAATAATGTCACTATGCAGTGGCTACGCAGTGATTTACAATACGCCTGTCGTTTCAACATTTTTCCGGTATTTCCTCTACTTAGGTCCAGGGGATACATGTCAGAGACAATTCAACCGCTTCACCTTGGAGAGGACTTAAACAATCAAATTGCTCGACTTGGTGGGCCTAAGCTTTAGTTTGTAAAGTTCGCTTTCCGTTTTTTCCACCAAAGGAAGTTTTGAATCAGTCTGTGAGGGAGTGCAGGGCACAGTGTCTATATCTGAAGGTAGTCCATGAAATTTTTTTATGTGACTTGAATGAATCCAACCCTTGCGGCCCTCGATCTTCACGGCTGTTCTTGTGGTCAACAGGACCAACTTGGGTGCTTTCCACCTGGGCTCCAGTTGATTTTTCCTGTCGAAATTTCTCACAAAGACAAGATTACCCGGAACAACGTCATGGGGTTTCACCTCAGTGTTGTCGGGAAAGGCTGCAGCTACCTGTGAACGAGAAGATTGTAGTGCAGACATCAAGGAAGCCAAGTAATCTGTCAGCATATTACAGTCAATATCAGTTATTTTGCGTGGTATAGGCGTCCCCCACATATTCGGTGGTCTACCGAAGATCACCTCATACGGGGATAGCCCTGTTCTAGAGTGTGCTACCATTCTCATGTAAAAGAGTGCAACTGGTAATGCTACTATCCAGTCGACACCTTTCTCTCTGCATATTTTGGACAGTCTGATTTTCAGTGTCTGGTTATGTCTTTCTACGAGACCTGCTGCCTCGGGATGTCGGACACAGTGGAATTTCCACTGATAACCTAACAGAAGTGAAACGTGTTTCATTAATTCGGATGAGAACGGCTGGCCGTTATCTGAGTAGACAACACGTGGTAAACCGTATCGTGGGAAGAATTCTCGAACCAACTGTTTGGCAGTAGTCGGGGCAGTGTAATCTGAAACTGGGTACGCCTCTGTCCAACGGGACAGAGCGCAGACAACTACGAGAACATATTTGAATCCTCGACATCGTTCCATCTGGATATAATCCATCTGTAGGACTTCAAAAGGGTGATCAGGAGGCTGAAATCCACCCTGGTCTACGGGAACACTTTTTCCTGGGTTGAACTGGCAACAGATCATACAGGTACGGACCTTTTGTTTGGCTGCTGCTCGTAAATGCTTATTAAACCAAATGTGTTGAATGCTATCTAGCATAGCTTTTTCTCCTAGATGTGCTGGACTATGTATAGTGTTGATTACGACTTGGACCATTGAATCAGGGAGGAACCACACAGACCTTTCCTTCATCATCCATCCCTGGTCCGTTTGGATCCCTCCTAATTCAGTCCATTTCTTTATTTCGTCTGGTGTAGCATGTGTCTGTATGTCAATTACGTCAAGAGTAGGATCTTTAACTGTCATACAATGTGTCGGTGTCGGGACTATTGTCTTTGTCATATCGGGGGTTTGAATTTGAGCAGTCAGTTTAGCTGTTCTGTCGGCTAGATCATTGCCTTGGGAAATGGTATCAGTAACTTTTGTATGGGCTTTACATTTCATAATTGATATTGCAGTGGGTAGATGTATTGCATCTAATAATGCATGAATGAGGGGTCCGTGCTGAATGTGGGCACCGTGGGAAGTTAAATAACCTCTCTCTCGCCACAGCACGCCGAAGTCATGTACAACTCCGAATGCATAACGTGAATCAGTGTATATGTTGACTTTTTTATTCGTGGCTTGAATACAGGCTTGTGTCAGAGCGATGAGCTCTGCGGCTTGAGCTGACAAAGTATTTATACGATTAGTGTCAATAACTTCAGTATCGGTTGTGACTGCATAAGCGGCTACTAACTCTCCTGTACTTGTTCTCATGCATGAACCATCGACATAAAATGTCAAGTCTGGTTCTGACAATGGAACATCGGTCAAGTCTTGTCTGGGTTTTGTCGTTACAGTAATGACTTCAATACAGTCATGGGTTAGTGGGTCTGTTCCGATTACTGGCAAAAGTGTGGCAGGATTCAATGTGTTACAGCGTCTTATTTCTATATGCGGCTGAAACAATGTAAGTTCATACCCTGTAAGTCGTGCTACGGTCAAGTGTTGTGTTTGTGTTCTATTTACAAGAACCTCTACTGCGTGTGGTACTTGAACTGTCAATGGATGTCCTAGCACTACGGCATCGCTTTGTCTGATTGCTAAAGCTGTCGCTGCTACTGATTTCAGGCACGCAGGCAAAGCCTGAGCTACTGGATCTAATGTACTAGAAAAATAAGCACATGGTTTGTGTGCTCCTGCTTGTTCCTGTGTGAGTACTGACAAGGCAGTACCTTCGCGTTCTGTAACAAAGAGTGTAAACTGTTTTCTGTAACATGGTGTTGCTAAAACTGGTGCTTGACATAAAGCTTTCTTTAGGCTTTCAAAAGCTTGTGTATGTTCCTGAGTCCAAGGGAGAATAGTCGATGTGGCTGCCTCCTGGGTTGTCAACTGAATGAGTGGTTTTGCTAGGAATGCATATTGCGGGATCCACTGTCTACAATATGAAGTGAGGCCTATGAAAGCCCGCACCTCCTTTTGTGTCTTGGGTATTGGCATGTTAGCTATCAACTGAATGCGGTCGGGTGTAAGCTGCCTTCCCTCCTTGTCCAGCGAGTGTCCAAGATAAACAACTCGCTGGACACAGAATTGCAGCTTAGAAGGGGAAACCTTGTGCCCTTTTTCGGCTAGAAATTGTAAAACTGTCAGTGATGCTTTTTCACATTCAGCTTCGCTTCTTGCGGTGATCAGCAGATCATCGACGTATTGAAACAGAGCCGTGTTAACTGGCATGTGGATACTGTCAAGTTCTCGTTTCAATGCTTGGCTATAGATGCTGGGGCTTTCTGTAAATCCTTGAGGTGCGCGTGAGAATTTAAAGCTACGTCCATTTAAACTAAATCCGAACAAATATTGGCTTTCCGGATCTATTGGGACGCTGAAAAAGGCATTCTTGAGATCGATTACAGTGAAGAATGTCGCTTCGGAATCAATAGCTGTCAGTAATGACGAGATATCTGGGACCACAGGGAATTGTGGCACAATACATTTGTTTAACTCGCGCAGGTCAATAACCAATCGATATACTGGCGGGGCCTTCGGATCTGTTCGTTTAAGAATCGGTATTATCGGTGAATTACATATATTGGAGTCTGTTTCCACAACTACTCCTTGGGCAATGAGCTCGTCAATGATTTGTAGTAAAGCCACTACAGCATCTGGTGGTAACTTGTATTGTCGCATTCGTGGTAGCACCACTCCTGCCTTTAGTGTGACTCGATATGGTGTAATATTCATGCAACCAACATCAGTAGGGCCTTGTGCCCATAGACGTGTAGGTAAAGTCTGTAGTCGGGGATCCATGTCTCTAGATACATAGTGACCTTTAAAATTACGTAAAAACAATCTTACTCCTTCCGGAGAACAACATATTATAGCTCCTAGGGCTTTTAACGTTTTTATTCCTAATAGATTTTCTGGACATGATTTAGTAAGCAGTAAATCTGTAGTTCGGGTCAGAGGTCCTATCGTGAGTGGCAGAGGCTGTGACACTTCATTAACAATAGGTTTGCCTGAAAAACCAAGGGAAATATTTTGTGAGCCTGAGAGGGGTGCCCCTGGAACTTCACTACGTTTTATAGTTGTTCGACTTGCCCCTGTATCGAGTAAAAATTTTCTATCTTGACCTAATAATTTACTATGTACATAAGGTCCTTCTTGATCTACAGGAATCTCGATAAGGGGTAAGTCAACTTCCCTCTCTAGGCTAGTTCATGCGTAACGCTGATACTCGGGATATTCATACTGTGCGGTCTGATACATTTGTCGTGTTGTTGTTTGTGTGGCAGCAACAGGTAATGGGGGTGCCGCTGGTACAAACTGTATTGGCTGTTGTGCGGCTGGCATTGTCTGGACATGCTGTATAGCTCCTTGTTCATTCTGGTCTTGTCTTAGTGGCCGTGATCTTTCTTGTGTTTTACCTATGGCGATATTATGTTTTAGAACTGGACAATCGTGTACGTAATGGCCTGGCTTTTTACAATAATTGCATGTCCCTTTTACAGGTCCTGCTGAGTCGGAATGTGTCATACCCTTTTTATGTCCTTCGGCTGGGACTGTCTGGGAAACTAGCATTTTCATTTTTGTGTCTTTCATGCGTCTGTGTTCATGTTCTTGTTCCTCTTTAATTCTATTGTGGTGGTACTGTAACATTTGTAACATTTGTGTTGGAGTGTTACCTTGCCAGGTACTCTCGAATTTTAATACTCTATTCTTTACTGGAGGCAGAGCATTTTCTACTAATTTTGTTACAAACAGATGTGGGTATGATTCGCTACTTGCTTTTATGCCACTATTTATACCAAAACATTTTTCGAAACGGGCATAGTAATCACTAGTGTCTTCATCTTGCTTCTGTTTACAGGCTGAAATTGTACCCCAATCTTCCTTTTTCGTAGTTAATAATCGTGGCAGTACCTGTACTAGTAGTCCTGGTAATGCCTTAGTTTTGTCCCCAAGCCCCGAACCTGGACCTCGGGCCCTTTCTTCTGCTTCTAATGCTGACCATTCTATCTTTTGATCACCTACCTCCCACTCTTTTTCTTTGAGTTTCTCATAAATGCCAGCAGGCATCAACACCTTTAATATTGTCATAATGTCGGGGTAGGTATACTCTCCCATGAGTAACATGTCTTTAATTTCTCGGTGAAACCCCGCTGGGTCCTTGTCATGACTGGGTACTACTTTCTTCATTTCTAATAATTCTATTTTCGATATAGGCGTATATACAAATACGCGTTTAAACTCATTGTCCTCACCCTTTATTGGGTGCACTTCTCGTAAGGGATTCTGTCTATCTATGTGGTACGTAGTTCTTTCCTTGGCGGACAATGGAACATGTTCTGAACACACGAAAAGAATATACTGCTTTCTTGATTCTAGAATTTCTTTAATTAATTCAGTACCTGGACCTCTCCATTTATTCATAAGTAATTCAGTCAGTATGTCAGGCAAGGGACCAGGGTCCGAGTGCTGACTCCGATACAGTATAATGAGTTGTTGGATCATATAAATCCCAGCTAACCTTTGTTCATCTGGGGTAAGATTCAAAAATGCGCGTACTACTGTATCATCACTATATTTTCCGGGACTGTCCACCCAATGGACAGCTGCCCTGGCTAAATCTTGTTCATCCATAGAATCGAGGAAATGATAACCCCTTCGTTCTTGGAGTAGTTTGTCGGCGGTTTGGAACGAATGCTCGTTAGACCTTATATTAATTATAGGTATTTGAAAATTCCTGCTATTATCTGGACACGTCGGATGCATTGAGTCAGTATGATATCTAGTCTGATTCCTATTACAAGATCTTCCTCTACCTACATAGGCTATGGTGTCTGACTGTCCTGTGGGCAGTCCTGGCCCTTCTTCCTCGTTTTGTTCGAACTCGTCTGTCTCTAATCTCTCTTCGTGTAGGCGTTCTATTACTTTACGGATCTTTCGGCACATGGCTATTATACAATTTTGTTTATCATGTCTCCCTTCTGATATATTCTGGCTCCATCTTGTAAGAATTCTCATGGCTTCCGGGTCTACCCCCGGTCGGTCTTGATTTCTGATCACACAGTTTATGAGGAAACGTAACAGTTCCCCCTGTATCTCTACTTTCTGGTATTCCATAGCTCTGTAAATACATTCTGGATCTCGCCCTGTTTGGACAAAATGATATAGATTATCTAGATGCGCAGTCATTCCTGGTAACTTTGCTAAATACACTGCGGCTCGTCTGATACGCAATGATGCTAGGGTCATTTCGTCCTCTTTTCCAGGCACCGGGTCATATCTACAATCTATAAGAAGTTCTTTAAGCGCACGGGCACTAAGGAGTTTGGGTGTACGTGAATGCGCTGACTCTTGAAAAGTAAGCTTATTTATTCTGGGTGGTGTAGAAAAGACATTGGCAGCTCCTCCCGCGGCTCCATCTGGGGCGTCGGGTGTAAAAGGATTCGTTGAACGTGACACAGCAACTACAGGTGTGGACATAGCCATAGAAGTAGCTGTAGGAGCGGATACAGAAACAGATGTGCTTGCCGAAACTTGTGACTCGATTTGTTGCCGTAGGGATATGGGTACTGGATCTTGGCGTTGAACCTCCCTGGTAGGCGGTCTACGTGGGGCGGAATTGGCATACTCGGGAGCTGCGTCATCTAAATAAGAGGAAAGAAAAACATCTTCTGCGGTTCTAGGATGCCCCTTAGGATGTACCTTTATTGGGAACAATGGGGTTGGCAAGTCTTTTGGCGTTTCCGGAGTAGCCTTAGGTAATCCTTCGGCCAGAAGGGGATACATACCATTCATAAGGGCATTTCTTTGTCAGGAGACCGGGCCTGCAACGCACCGCCGGCGCGTGAGATGAGAAAGTGTCCCTGTTCGGGCGCCATCATGTGGTAAATATTTCTCCTTTACCGGGACTGAATTTGATACAGGAACATAATAAAATAGCTCAATGAAATGAGAGGCAGAATCCGTGATATTAGAGTTTCAGAATGGGCTTTATTCCAATAAGCGATTATAATCGGATGCTTCAAGTTCCATCACCACGGGAGTTCAGGAAGTGAAGTACATACTTTATTGACAAGCAGTAACTTTTATAATACATACATCATAATGAAGTGAATACAGTAGGCGTAACAATTGATAAGGACATTGACGTTTTGGTGTGCGTAGCCGAAAATGGGTGTAATAATGAGTAAAAAGGAACATGATTGGCTATGATGTAATACATAGGTGGATCTATAAGATAATACTTGGCATTGATGCGCGCGCAGCAGTCTGACGTGTAATTGACGTGTAACTAGGGGGTGACGAGGACTTGACATTTAGCTCTACGTGTGGAGACAAGAAGTCTGGGGGGTCAAGTCAACCTAATCCCAAATCATATCTACATCCTATGTTTAAAGAACTATGTTATCCACAAAAGAAGGACTCTCGGACAGAATCTATTCTATACTGACTGTGCGTGCGTGTACAAGCGTCTAGGTGTCTACACTGAATGCGAGGGGGTAGGAATATTCCATGGTAACAGGGCTATGAATTACTTGCATGAGGACAGAGAAGATGGGCCTTTTTGCTTGGTAACTGGAAGAATGTTTACTTAAGCTACTAGGCAGGAATGCATCGGCTGAGGGGGAAGCAGATAATTCGAAGGTGAAATACAGTTCTTGGCAGAGAATAGGCTGATGTCAGGCTTCGTGAGCCGCGCAGAGAATGAGACAAAGTTCATGGTCACGGATGCAGGCTTGAACTGGAGCTTTCAGAGACAGAAGGCAAAAGGAGTTCGATGACAGAATCAGGGCCTACTTGCCTGAACTGTAAAATGGCATAAGTGAACCATATAAAGCCGGTGGCCTTTCATATTTAGGAATGGAATATCCAGCCCATTTATGGCGGATCTGACAGAGGACATGTTGACGGTGGACGCACATGTGTTTGCGTCATTATTACTGGAACTGGAGGGAGCATACATGTACTTGTGACATGCACATAGAACCGTTGGGGTCCAAGATAGGGGACATAACTGACCAGAAAAATCCATATTTCCACAATGCACAAAAGGTGCCCTGCGGGCACCTTTTGCACACGGGGTGGGGAAAGTGTGGATGATTTTTTTTTAATTATTATTTTTTACCGTACGCGTACGGTAAGCGTAATCGGCGTTTTTTCGAAAAAAAGTAAAATTGAGTTTTTTGCCTTGGGGGTTCCTTTGGGACACTTTACATAATGCTAGGTGGATAGGAGCTGTCTAAACAGCCCCTTTACATGTTTTTAGACTTTGTTTTTCCTCCCCCCCTCAGAGTGCGAGAGAGAAAATGGCGGCCGCCGCTTCCTGGTTTCGACCGATTCGAATGTTTACTAAGATCTAACAGCCAATCAGAATCGCGCTCGCGCACGGCACCGTACGCGTACGGTAAGCTTACCGTAAGCGCACGGTAAGCGCACCGTAAGCTGCCACAGATATATATATTGATTTAAATGCTATTTTCTCAGGAACTACTGAACAGATTTACACCAGACCTACAAAAGGCACTTCCTTGACCTGTAGACTACCTCTCTGCCAAATTTCAAGTAACTCTGTTCAGCCGTTCGGGCTGTAGCTGTGTCTAAAGGTCCTATGGAAAAATGCATGGGAAAAACGCGTTTTGGGACCCCCCTTTTTTCTCAGCCCCCGCTTGACGAATCCCCCCGAGACTTTCAGGGTAGGAGCGGAGCGTAGCGCCCCATTAGTTTTGAAAAATTCGCGAGGATTCGTCGACCGGCGCCAAAGTTATTCCAAATAGAATGTTGCGGTTTTCCTATGGAAACAGGGTCCTAACTATAACTATCTACTGGCGACCGCCAGTAGATAATATATATATATATATATTCACTGAGAAAAACAAAGGCCTTAGGAAATAGAATTAAAATAACCTTTATAGTTAGGCTGACATTTGACTCATACAAAACCAGAGAAATTCAGCAGTTATGCACTGCTTATGGCCTCACATATTATATCACTCATGACATGGTGAGTGACATCACTCATGACATCACTCATGACATCACTCATGACATCACTAATTACATCGCTAACATAAATTGCACCCCATTATCACTTAACAGATTTGTAGGAACTCTCTCCATTAAAAAAAGGTGGTCCAGGAAATATAAAATGGCATCCATCTCCACTCTCTGCATAACTTTGGTACCAGGCCATAAAAACATGTCTATTTAGACAGTAACAAATTTGTGCGTCTACCGATTGGACCCATTATCTCAATGGCAACAGATTCCCAAGGTGACTTGGGCATGGGAAATATGCCCATAGGGGGTTTCGGTGTTATTAAAGATTTGCCAGCATTCTTACACATAGAAAAGTCACCTATCAATTTCAATATCCATGCCTGGCCGCCAAAATGAAGTTTTTATAGTTTGTTTTGTTCTGACTATTCCAATATGTAATTTGGGGCATGTCTCAACAATCAACCTACTCAAATGCTTTGGTGGAATAACTCTTCCACCTCTCCAAATATTCTCCCTTTGCACACAGAGTTCAGATCTTACTTCCCAGAATGGTTTTAATTTTGCTCCCAGTGCAAATTTGCTTGGCCATATTTTCTGAAGATATTCTACAACCTGTAATAACACACTCCCTTTATTATATTCAAGCTCCCACACCTCTTTCTTCATAGAAGAGCTTCCAGAATCCTGTACGTTGACGACTTGAAGTTAATTCCAAACCTTATCCTCACACACAACCAACTGCTTAGGCATGCGTGAAAGAAAGTCAGCTGTAATATTCTCTTTACCTGGTACATATCCAAATTTATAATTATACTATTCTAGTTTTACTTTTAGCCTGGCTATCTAGCTGAAGTTTTCATAGCTCCGTCTGTAGTGAGAATTTTAAATAAGGGTTCACTATCGTACCTTAGTGTAAAACATCTTGCCCATAAGAATGCCCTAAAATGGTCAGCTGCCCATGCACATACAAGAGTTTCTTTTTCGATAACTAAATATCTTTCTTTCGTAGGAGACAAAGATCTTGACACGTACGCAATCACATACTCCTTTCACCTCAGCTTGAGTAAGAACGGCACCCAATCCTGGTCCATTCAGATTTATGCTTGTCCTTTAACAATTGTTTAATATTAAACAGTTTGGCAGCAAAATATGAAATATATTTGGAATGGAAATCAGTGAGACCAATAAATGATCTTGTTTCCTCTTTGGTAATAGGAGTTGGTACATTTGTTATAGCATCTACTAAGGATGGATTAGGTGTAATTTATTCACAAATGATTATATGTCCCAAATGTGTGACACTAGTCTGCAAATGAACATTTTTTAAATTCAACTGTCTAATCATGTGACTCCAAAATGCCAAGCACTTCCTCCAAAAATTGGTAATGTTCCACTTTATCTTTCCCAAAAACCAGTATGTCATCTTGGAAAAATTTCACACCCTTCATTAGACGCTGGAAAACTGCTGCTGCAAATGCCAATCCAAATGGCCATGCTTAATTTGATAACAATCTTGGGGTGTAATAAATGCGGTAAGTTCTTTACTGTCCTCAGACAAAGAAATTTATTGGTACGCAGCAAACAAATTGATAGTGGAGAACCACTTAGCACCTTTTAGCATGGACAACGTTTTGTTTATTTTAGGCAATGGAAATTGATCTACTTTAACCCCTTCTGTGCCACGCCCTTTCCCCCTCCTGTGCCGGGCGTTTCATTAGTGTGTGGGGTTCATAACGAGATAGTCTCGTCATGGGCACAGCGCGACCGTGCTCCATGACGAGACTATCTCGTCATGGGCACAGAAGAGGATAATATTCCATTCAAATCAACACGCTATCTTAATGCACCATTTGCACGGCTGAATTCCATGCCGAAGCTTCAATAAGCTCAATTGTATCCGCAGTAACCAACCTCTCCAATTCATTTGTCTCTTCTTCTCTCAATGAAACAGGAACATTCCTGACCTTATGTATTTTGGGTACGGCACTATCTCTAAGTTTGATTTTAAGTTCAAACCCTCAAAATTACCTATTTGTTTGCTAGAACAGCAGAAAAGTTCTTTAACAACCTTTCAACCACTTTTAAACCCTCATCAACCACAAGCACCTGCTCTCTGCTGTTTCTGTCTAAAATAATGTTTATGTTTTTCTGATCGTGCCAACCTAAAACAAATGGGCCATTCTTGGTAATGTACAATTTGCCATATGCATGTCTGTTTTTGAATTCAAATTTGAGCCATGGGAAACAAAACATATCACTCTTCTCACCACCATACCCCTCTGGTTGTATATCAGTGGAAAATAGTTTTGTTCCTACGTTACTCACAAATTGTTTCCTCCATACTTCCTCATTAACGAATGTATAGGGAGAACCTGAAACTGCAAAAGGTTTAAAATTCACACCACTAATCTTCATCCAACACTCAGGTTTATTATCTACTAGCAAACATCCATCCTTAACATTCATAATGATTTTTTCCTTCAGTTTTGAAACATATTCAACAACATCCTCCTCCGTCCCTGCAGAATTCTCTATATCGTTCTCATGACCATTTACACACTTGACTTTCTTGGGTTTCCTTTTGAAACTTTAGCATAATGGCCCTTAATTCCACAGCTTCTACATTTGAATTTCCTGGCCAGACATGGATTGGCAAATGCCAAATGGCCTAAACTGCCACATCTGTAACACCTAGGAGTTTCCTTGGTGGGTTCAAAGATTGTGAACTACCACTCTCACTTTTGTAGTTATCATTACCTTTTATTTTTTACACAATAGCAGATTCTTTAGTTTCGGGTCTCAAAGCATTAGCACCCCTGCTGGATGTTTCCGCTTTGTGGACAATGACTAATACTCCATTTAAATATTCATCACCATTCACCCACAGAAGTTCTTGGATGGCAGGATTATGTGTATGTATGACTACCTGACCCCAAATAAAGTCTTCCTGTAACCCTCCAAATGTACAATTCATAGCTAACCTACTTAATTCACTGACATATTCATCAAAAGATTCATACTTAAGTTGTTTTCTTTGAAAAAACGTATAACTTGTGATGCCTATGCAAACCATATGAGCAAAATGCTTATATAACTATTCAATGGCTAGAATTAATACATTGACATCACCACCTTCCTCGATTGATTTATGCATTTGATTAAAAGTTTTCAAACCATAATAAGAGTCCATAGTAGTAACAAGACATGACACTTTCCGTCTCTGTAAGTTAAATAGTAGGTACGCCTTTAAAGCTAGTAAGTAAGCTTGGGTAGGATGAAATGACACTGTCTGATGGCTGCTTTCCCTTGGAGCCTGAAGACTCACTTTGCTCAGATAAAGGGCCTTATTTAGAGTTTGCCAGCCTAGATAATCTTTCAAAACATGGCAGAAGTCCCGCCTGCCATATTATTGGTGGCATGGGCTGCCATGCACTTGTAATAGTGGGGATGGGACATCCGCCACAATCGTGACAAAGCATCCTGACTGCCAAACTCTAAATAAGGCCCAGAGTTTCCTTGGCCTCTCACAAAGCGTCTTCTTGTTAATGTTTCTCCACCCCGGGGACTCCATAGAACTTTGATGCTAATCTGGGCATAGCAGCATAATATCACGTCGATCAAACCCATCTTCCATTCTGGGCCCTATATCTGTGGCTCTTCTTTTATAATTTTCAAGTGATGTCGGTCTTTTTCACCATGGAGTAGAGCAAAGAGACTGTTGGCCAGTGCTGGAAAGCTCTCTCCAGCAGTAACTGTAATCCTCCAGACTCCTTTGCATTGGTGATGTTCACGCCTATGTAACGTTTGTTGCCATTTGAAGTTGAGAAATGAGCGCACCAGCCCTCCCCAGTGGTGCTGGAACGATCTTCAGGGTGCGAGTGCTAGGCGTTGTGCCACTTCACTAAAGTCACAACCAGGGAATTTGTGCAATTGATCCGTTAAGGTTAAGGCTGAGTTGACATTGATGGGATTCAGATTTGTGATCTGTAGACTAACATATTTCAGTGTTGAGTGCTTAGCTCACAATGCTATATATTGCCTCAAAAAAAGTGATAAATATATGCTAATTGGAATTCAGTGTTGATATAATTAGCAACCACCAGTAGTCACTGAACATGGCTAAGCTTCCCGTCCTAAATTGTAATTTAAAAAATATAGCAAATTTTCTCTAGCTCAACTTTGAATTGAAGACAACCATTTGCTTTACATCACCTAAATGTGTGTTGAGATTGAGAGGCACTTTGCTCCCAGTACCCTAAGAATAGCAGAGTGCTTGTGCTTTCTAAATTGTAATTGATAGACCAGGAGGATTCTAGTAACCAGCAGGTAAGTGCCAGATAATATTTTGCATAGTGTGGTAGTCCTTGGGGTTCATGCACATACTTCACAAGTGCTGCTACCTCAAATAGAGGGAAAACACAGAGAGCACAGTTGAAAGTCTGTACAAATATCATATAAAGATCATAGTTGAAATAGCATCATATATTATTATGACATGTAATGTATACCACTAATGCATTGTAATGTCACAAATTATGATGCTAAATAAAATGTACTGATTTTTTTCTGCAATTGTGGTTTTCACCTTGTATGCATCACACAAAGGCCACCATGTCCCTTGCTTTGTTTTGACCTTTCTAAGCGGGAGACATTGTTTAGTTTGCATGCCATTACAACGCTGTGGTTACAGCGATCATGTTACATCGCATACGATTACATCACAAGTCCTTACAATGACTTGCTGTAGGTGGCAGAAGGTGTTGGATTTACTATCCAACACCTTCCCTGCTGTTGCACAAACCGGAGTAGGAATAGTAAATTATTCTATTCCTAAATCCAGCGCGCCCCCTACAGCAAGTCGTTGTAACGACTTGTGATGTAATCGTATGCGATGTAACAATGCGGTCGTTGTAACGACCGCGTTGTAATGGCATGCGATGTATCACATGCTAACTAACGTCATATATTCTTTTCAAACATAACCTTTGCTCTCAAAATCTTAGGAGATTAGTAAACTAGCACTTAAAGAAAATAACTGATGCAAACATGGTTAAGGGAAACCCAGAGTTTGATTAGTTGCTTATACTTTTTGTCAAAGTGGCTATTACACACCTCCCTAGGAAGCATGTAATGTTAATGTCTGCATAGGGATGGTGTGTGATGAAGCCCACAGAGGTGGTATGTGATTGAATAGTACAGTGGTCTCTACAGTGATGCTGCCTACAGCCATGATGAAAGTACTCACAGAAATAGAATGTGAAGATCATTGCATGCAAGTCCTCACAGAGAAGGTATGCAATTATAGGAGTGTTCAAGTCCTCGCCTAGATAGTGTGAAGGTAATAATATCTTAGTCCAAACAATGATAGTGTGTGATTATTGGGATGTTCATGACCACACAGAGATATTGTGTGAATATGATTGTGTTCAAGGCCCCACTGTAATAGTGTGTAATGACAATGCTCAAATCTGCACACATAGATTGTGAAGATAATGGTGTTCAAGTCCAGAGATAGTGTGTTATTATGGTGATGTTCAAGTTCCCATAAGGAGAGTATGTGTGTTATACTGATGTTCATGCATTTACAGAGATAGTGTGTGGTTATTGGGATGTTCGAGTCCCCAGAGAAATGGTGTGAGAAGATAATCTTGTTAAACTCCACAATGAAATACAGGGAAAAGACCATGTTCAAGTTTCCACACAGATAGTGTTGAGAAAGGGATATTAAAATCCAGAGATAGTGTATGAGTATATGAAAGTTCAAGTCCCCAGAGAAATGGTGTGAGAAGGTAACCATGCTCAGGTCTACACCATGACAATGTGATGTTAAAGTCCTCACAGAGATAATATGTGGTTATAGGTATGGTCCAAGTCCCCACAAAGAAAGTGTGTGGTTATTGGGATGTTCAAGTCCCCACTGAGATAGTGTTTATATCAGTGGGCACTCAAATAAAATGATCTATAATGTCTAAAGCCAATGGTCAGTCCCCACACAAATACGGTGTAAAGATTTTGATATTTATGTCCCTACAGAGATAGTTTGTGATTCTAGGGATGCTTACGTTCCGAGTGTGTGGTTGTAGCGATGTTCAGAAAATGTGTGTTAAGATAATGTTCAAGTCTCCACAGAAATGGTGTACAATAATAGGAGTGTTCAAGTCCTCAGATTGATAGTGTGTGTAGGTAATCATGTCAAAGTCTCCACAAAGATAGTGTGTGATTATTATTGGGATGTTCAAGTCACCACTTAGATAGTGCACGAAGATGATTGTGTTCAAGTCCCCACTGAAATAGTATGTAACGATAATACTCAAATCCACACACAGAGAATGTGAAGATAATGATGTACAAGTCTAGACAACCGTGTTATGTGGATTTGTAGAGCATGGCTCATCCCCTATGAGGGTATCCAGATGGTGTGTAGGTCAGGCCTGAGGAGGGAGGAGGAGATAATGCCCGTTTCATCTGAAGAACCATGTCTTGAGGTTCTTTTGGAAGTTCATGAGGTAGGAGGAGTTTCTGAGGTTTTGCGGGAGGTCGTTCCAGTTCTTGGCTGCGAGGTATGAAAAGGAACGTCCTCTGTCTCTGGTATTCTTGATGTGAGGTAGGTGGGGCACAGTTTGAAGTTGTCTTGTGGGTCGGTAATTAGTACAAATTATGTGTAATTATAGAAACTGACCCCCACTCACATCAAATTCTATTGCTCTTCCTGCGCTACAGTGGTGTAAGTCAAAGTCACAGACTCCAGAAGAGAGAAGCAGCTGAAGAGGCAACATATCTCTTTCAACAAAAACTACTGAATAAAAGATTGATTAATCTCTTGCTGTTGTAGAAACTAGAGGTGCTTTCACACAAAAATATAGAATACATTTCTTTTAAGAGTTTTTGCAATTCATTTGGTAACTCTTTTGATACTCTCAACAAGGTAGTTAAGACTTTATTGCATGATTTGTTAAAAACCTTTGCAACTATAGACAAAAAGTCAAAAAGTCACAGCGTACATATTTCATAAGTTCATTAAAATACAAGCTTGAAACATTAAGAGTTAAAAAATCATTGTGTCATAAAAGCCTCTATTACATACAGCTATCACCATAGTGCTGAGTAGATGGAGCTCAATAAAGCAAATGAGGGTTTTGCATCTTGGGGCGTAATTATGTGGAAAATATAATTTGAACAAATAATCTCCTATTTTGCTTTGCTCGATTTGAAGGTCAGAAGCATGTCTGTTGATCAGTATGCCAATAGCAGCAGCATTAGTGAGGGGGAGGGGTTGATGGCGAGGGCCCAATAGCGGTCGAGTTATCAGTCTGCCTGTGCCATTCACGTGTCATCATCGCCTCTATCTTCTTAGAGAAGCGGTCCATGAATCTGACCAGAGCACAGTTCAAAGTGGTATTCAAGGGATCAAAGCAGGCCAGGACCACTCCTCTCCAAGATATGATGTCTTTCGCAATCCAACCCCTTCGTAGCAGAGCTCTTCTTTCGTCTAGGAGGGTGGGGTGCAGGCCCAGTATGTGTATTATTTCCTCCTTGTGTTGATTACAGAGCCGACACATTTCCTAAGCATTGTCTCTTTTCCATATTGGGAGGTGACAGGAAATGGGGATATCCCCCATTCTCAGCTTTATGAACTGTAGCTTAGTTCTCTCGTTATAGGTGTTACTTAGATAGCACTGGGTTTCAATTGTTTGTAAGTGCATAGGGTCATCCAACCATGGTTCCGTGCGGAGAGGCTGGCCCTGTCTTCTGTTGAAGAGAGTCGTTTTGTACTAATTTTTGCTAGACGTTTACTCTCAACAAAGTAGAAACATAACACATTAATTCTTATACCCCACTGTTTTTAGTTAGTAACATTTTTTGTATCCATATAACAGCCTCATAGTCGACTAGTCGGACAGATTAGTGGGATCATGTGTTTGCTGTAGATTTCCTTACAAAACCAGGAGGTCACAAATGAGCTGGTAGAGACCCCATCCTTCCACGAACTATTAGAGGAGTTTTACTGAGCTTTGTAACAGTGTCAACTAGTATTTGTATTACTATAAATTCACCAGCAATGGCAAATGATACGGTATGTACTTAGATCATTATTAATGCAACACATCTTAGCATTTTCTCACTAGACAAGCATGCAGCCATTTTATCAATCTGTTAATGCTCAAAATCATGTTTAATTGTAGTTATTTTTAAGAAACACTCCTGTGGTGTCCCCAGGGTCTATCACGCAGTCCCACACTGTTAAATATCAAAGTATCCCCTCTGGCTGATCTATGTTTATGTGCACATTCTGATGACACTAAGTTTATTCTAACTTCGAACGGAAACCTTGCTGTTCGCCAGAATCAATTCAATAGCTGCCTCTTCTAGCTGGATGAACTCCAATTCTCTGTGTTTAAACTCTGAGAAAATAGAAATAATTATATTTGACAATCCCTCCGCCTAATCTTTCACTAAGTGGCCCTAGCTCCTGCCATCTCCTTTAGCTTCTGCCCACAATATTGGCATCATTTTTGACAATGCACATAAACTCACCGCTACATGTTTCCTCCGGGTAAAAACCATAAAGAATTCGAATCCTCTCTTATCTGAATCATACAGGAAAGATTTACTGCAAGTTCTAATCCTCTCAAGGATAGTCTGTTGCAACTCTAGTTTCACTATACTACCAGTCATCCTCATGAAGGGAAAATGACATATTTAAACAACATTTAAATTCTGGTTCCCAGCTTATCCTCATTCTCTGCAAGAGGACCAGATTGTCTTCTCATCTACGTTTTCCCAGTGGAGGGAGCGAGCCAGCAAATTAACAGGGAGAGATGAGCCAGAGCCGATCTAAGAGTCAGCTCTAGCATTAAGAGCTGGTGCACAAGCAGAGCCTTAAAAATATATGGCACATAAATCATGGGACACATATCTTGTTAGAATAATATAAGTAGGGCTCCCAGTTTTATGTTTTTTTTTTAACATTTCCAGATGTGTTTATCCATATTTATTTTTCAGCCGTCTTATTAGTATTTCACCGTATTTATTTTGTGTTTTGAGAATAAATGAAGACGTAAAATGGTATATTTCCACATTTTTTGACTGATAAACATGCTCTCATTCTGTGATGCCTGTCGCATTTTAGTGAATTAAGTAGCCAAATATAACAAAGCACTACACCCACATGTGAATATTAGCCTTATATACAAATACAGGTTAACATATGCTCGTATTGAGGGAAATCTAGTCCTGTGTTTTTAACTTCCCATATGTACTAGCTGCTCAGATGTTAGCCTAGAATTCATGAAGAACAGCAGGGAGAGTCGCTCACAAAAAAACACTATTTTCTGTATTTTTCCACTTTTAAAAATAAATACAGACAGGAAACACATCGTTTTCTGTCTGTATTTAGCTGTGAAAATCAGTAAAAACAGAAAAGCGGGAGGCTTAATTATAAGGTGTCTCCAGAATTCAAGAAAGTGTATTCCTTCAACATACAAAATATTTTAACTTAGTACATCAAATGATGCCACTGAACAGAGTATTTATTTATTAAAAGAGGCAGTTGTTAAACATTAACTGAGAAACATTCCTGCCCAACCTGATGACAATGTGATTGCTGAAAAAAGAGGCAATTTAGTTGTCATGTGTACTTTAAATGTGGCCTACATTCTTTTTATAAATGGTGCAACATTGTAGGCTAATAAATTAAACTCAAGAGAGTTGTTGTGCAGGACACACTCTAAAATCATTTATTTGAGGGTGATCCCATGTGTGATGATGAACTAAAAGGGGGCTTGGTGAACTAAAGTATTTGCCTAAAATCACACAATTTGGTCAACCGGGGGAAAAGGGACAAATCCCAGATTTCCTTATTTCATACTCTGAAATTCAGCCATTTGATTGTGATCTCTTACTAACGGCAAAGGTTAATACTTTTTCCAGGATTCATAGGATGCTGATCCCAGACTAAGATTCAAACCTGGCTCCCCATGTTGCATGGTCAGCATCTGTAGCCAGTATGCCACATCACCACCATGAAGGCTGAGGTCGTTTTGAGCTTGAGGTTCCAAGAGGAGCTAAACTAGACTCAGGCATATGGCTTGATCTTTCAGTGGCTCACCTACCTCTAGCTCTCAGTACATATATGCTATCTTTATAAAGCCTTCTGTTTCTGCCACAAAGCTGCGAGAACAGCCATACCTGTCTTGTGTCCTACTACGCTTTTGGGTGGACTCTTCCCTCCTGCATGGCCTTCCAAGTAGAAATTCAAAAATTTCAGAAATGTTATGCTGGTGGACAACCTTTTGCTTTGGGTACAGGTAAAGCTTGGAATGCTCTTTCTGTTCCTCATTGCAATTAATGTAACTATATTAAATTCCGTAAGTCTCCCAAAACTTCTCTACTGATCTTTTTGAGCATATAGTCATGTCCTCTTTCTCAGGGTTGAATATAAGTTCAGGTCTGGCTCACATTCATCTGCTAACACAATTTTTCAGGGCACTTTTGCGCTCTACAAAACTCTCATCATTATATAGGTACTCACTTCAACAGTTTCTTCTCTTTCCACCACAAAATGACGGGAGACAAATGTTTCAATGAAAGAAGTCACAGGAATCAAGTTTCATGCACAAAAGAGATACCAGCACACTTAGCAGCAGTCTAAGCAGTTTAACAAAAGCCAGATAGAGGACAATGCAGCAGCAGTGCAAGCTTGCATCAAGGGTAGAGCAAGGGCTGCATTGACAGCACCAGATCAAACTTTCCTCAAATGGATGGCATAAGGGCTGCATAGGGCATCAGCAGTGCAAGCTTCCCTCATGCCCTAATACCAATTAGGGCACCGGGAGAAAACTAAATGCGCACAGGAAACGGGTAGGATCTGTATTATAAGTACAAGCATCATTATGCATCTGTTCTACACAAAAGATAATGCTTAAGCAACAAAAAATGCATAGCTCTTCCTCAAACACAAAACAGGTGAAGTTCCAGATGGTATTTGTGTAATCACCTTTAACACAGAACACATAGACATTGTGGTTTCAACAGAGAACAATAAGCTCCAATCACACACAGGCCATATACAACACATGCAGTTAGTGCAAAATTCACTTGCACACAAAATAGTATGAGAAAGCAGCAGCAGTGCATGTTTCCCTTCCACACAGAAAAGGTACAGGACAAGTGGCTCAGCTGTATGTCAGAATATCATGTTCAAAAACATAGCTTTACGTGCATGTTGAGTCAAAAGTATGTTTATCGTATACCCAAAAATCATTCCATTGTGTGTAGATTCTCAATTATTGACTCCCATGGGGCTAAATTTTGTTAACAGAAATTTAGGACACAGTATTTATATAAGAAGATATTCGGACTAAAATTACATTTTTCTAATTAGAACTTAATATGAGAAGTGGTGCTGCACTGGTTTAAGGCCGGAGAGGTGACAGAGGTCACACTTCATTAACTGCTTTTGGGGGTATAGCAGGTGCTGTACTAGAGGCAAGCAAAACTGTAAATGACCCAACTCTATCCTGCCCAGCAATGTCCCGGGGGGCTATGAAGGCCGGTCATACAGATCTTGTATATTTACTTTGAGTCCAACTAACTTCCAGTCCTCCCTACTACCACAAAGAAGCATGAGTCACAGAGGATGAAGGAAGATGAGGGGAATTAGAAATAGTGTCTTTAATGAGAATATAACTTAATATAGCAATAAAGAGAAAGCGTTCATTTAAATTCCGTTTCTGATTATTTCTAAGCAAAATAAAATTTGAAATTAAACAAGCATTGGCAACACCAATAAGTTGCACCTGTGCGAGAGCTATTGACTTGGCAATGTGTTTTATCCATTATGTGTACCTATGTGGCTTCTGTTCAGCATGGCTAAAAGTTAGCGGCCTGAAGTGGGGAGGAGTAGATTGGGGTAGAGTGGGGTTGACTGGCGTAGAGGGAGGGGGGGTAGAGTGGGGCAGAATGGAGCGGGGTACATTGGAGTATGGTGAAGTAGGGTAGATTGGAGTGGGGTTGATTGGAGAGGGGAGTTGGGTAGATTAGCATGGGGTAGATTGGAGTGGGGTAGATAGGAGTACGGTAGATCGGGGTAGATTGGGATAGACTAGAGTGGAATAGATTGGGGCAAATTGAAGTGGAGTGAGGTAGATTGGGGAAAAGCTGAGTGGGGGATTGGGATAGATTGAAGTAGAGTGGGGCAAACTGGAGTGGGGTTTGGAGTGGAGTGGGGTAGATTGAGTGGATTATAGTACGATAGAATTGAATGGGGGAGGATTTGGGTAGTTTGGAGTGGGATAGATGGGGGTGGTGTCCACATTGCTACCTGCTAGTTCCCACTCTTCACAGAAGCAGGATGGTGCTTGAACCCAATGCCCCTCTTGAGCCAGCTTCAATCGCCAGTATTTACCTAGAGAGATTAGTAGGTCCTCGGGGGAAGGGGAAAATTAAAGTGGAGACTGCCTAGTCTTGTTCTGTGAGGGACTGCTATCACCTTGCCTGTCTTCTTTATGGCTGTGTGTTTTCGGTGATGGAAGCTCAAAAAACAAGCAAACAACCAATCACTCCTACCTTCAGTATCTCTAATTATTATTTCTAGAATATAATTATTTTCTCAAACAGCATTTCCATACCCCTCGAGATCTCGACCTTTGCTTCTCTTCTATAATTTCGGTATTTTAACTTGTAATTTCCTTCTCTCTTATGTGTATGTACCAACCAGTCTTTTGTTCTGCTATTATTTATTTTTTCTAAATCTTCTATTCCTTATTCAACCTAAACTGCTTTTCTTTTTGTCTTTTGAAATTAAATATTCTTAAATACTCTCTGAAACATCCCATTTTAATCTCTATCTCTTTTCATATCTTCTAGGATACTTGCATGAATGCTTCGGAAGACGAGACAGAAAAGTCACAGAGAATTTTAAGGACTCGGGTAAGTGTCATTATCTTAAAGGACTCGGGTAAGTGTCATTATCTTAAAAGCGCTAGTTTTGTCACTTGAATCAGCTTGTGAAGCCCAAAAGTCACCCTTGAAGAATGGATTCTTTGTAGGTAATTCCTGTGTAAAATGTAATATCTTCTATGACTTGGAAACTCTTCCTTTGTAACTGAACGGATGGCCGTAAATTGTCAACTAACTCTGCTCGGCAAACATGTGCGACAAATCTTTTCCTAAAACATTTCAGTAAATTTACTGCGCAAGCGCCAAAAAGAACTGCTACCTCAGGAAAACTCCTCAGTGAAGTGCACCGCTAAAGAGACTGCGCTTCACTCTTCTCAGCAGTCCTCGAGTGCCTTCAGCTATGTAAACCGCTAGAGCGGTAACTTCTTTCCTTGACAGCGGTTGCCATCTTATTTGACCACTTTTGCCACAGTGAACTCCACGAACATACTTTTCTTCTTTTAAGAAGTTGGTGAGCCTTCTTAGCCTGTTCTTTTTGCAATGCACCCACTACTTCAGAAGTACGACCTGGGTTAATGCTATGGTTCCTGACAGTACCACTCTACAAGGATGCCCCCTCCCAGTTGTGGTTTATGAGGATATTGGCGATGAAAGGCCCTGACTAATCTTGGAGCATGGATTCAGTTTCTGGCTCCCAAGACCTTTCCTCTGGTCCATAGCCTTTCCAATTTACCTCGAACTCTTTTTGAGTCTAAAACTCTTCTCACCTCAAGCCCTTCACCTCCCTCAGTTTGAATTTCCTGTGGTGGTGCCTTTTCTCAGAAACCAGGTGAAGATGTTCTCAATAAAGATTCATGAAACACAGGGTGGATTTTAAGTTGCTGAGTTAACCTTAGTCTGTAGGTCAACAGATTCACCTTTTTCTCAATGGTGTAATGACCAATAAAACAGGGCTGAAACTACTGGTTCCTTTTTGAACTTAGGTGTTTTGTACTCCACCATACCTGTTCTCCCACCTGATAAGTGTTTTCCACCCTTCTCTTCTTATCTGCATACTACTTGTTACATTCTTTTGATTGAGTCAGTTTTTCTGTGGCTGACTTGTGCAGCTCCCATATGCGTTGAACTAAGTCTTAAACAGCTGCAACTGTGATCTCTTTAGTGCTAACTATTGAATTTGGATGTCTACCGTAATTTAAAAAGAAGGGTGAACAACCAGTGGAAACATTCTTCGCATTGTTAAGTGCGAATTCTGCTGTCCAAAGGAGATCTGGCCAATCCACTTCCTGATCTAGCAGATAAAGTCTCAAATACTTTTCCAATTGCTGATTGACCCTTTCTGACTGACCGTCTGTCTCAGGGTGATAACTGGTTGAGAATCTGGTTTCAATGTTGAGCCCTTGAGTGAATGCCCTCCAGAAACTAGATGGAATTGTGACCCCCTATCAGAGATGATAACCTTCAGGATACCATGAATTCTTACTAAATGGAAACTGAATTCTCGTGCCAGTTCTTTTGCATTGGGAATGTGCCTAAGAACGACAAAATGGGGCCATCTTTGTGAATGCATCTACCATGACTAGAATGGAATTAAAACCCTGACAAGAGGGCAGATCTACAATCAGATCCATAGTGACAGTCTGCCACGTGTGAGTGAGAATGGGTAATGGTTGCAAGAGCCCTTGGGGAGTTGGTCTGATCGATTTTCTCTGTGCTTAAAGTCCTTAATCATATTTAGCCACCAGAATTCTCACCAAATATTCAGTTTTGTTGATTTTTTTGTGGCCTGCTAGAGGACTTTCATGACAGTCAAATAAGGCTCTCTCTTGTAATTCTGGAGTTGGCACATACAAGGCTCCATGATAGAATGGCAGATAGTTTTGGATTTCCCTAGAAGGATCTTCATTCACCCATTCTTGCAATTATTCTGAAGTCAGGAAACTTAAACTTTTCTCATGCAGTGTTTCACTCACAATCAATTCCACAATATTTGACTCTGGGATGATCTTCTGATCCTTGATAACTATCTTTTGTCCTTCAGTATTGATTCTGGATAAGGCGTCCTTGTTTCCTGATCTGTATACTTGCGGGACCCCTTTGGAAGGTGAGATAGAAAAGTCACAGAGTATTTTAGGGACTCAGGTAAGTGTCTTTATCTCTGCAGCCATAGTTTTCTTGTCACTTGAATCAGCTCGTGAAAAGTCTACCTTGAAGGATGGACTCTTTTGGGTAATTCTTGCTTAAAGCTTAATATCTTCTATGACTTGGAAACTCTTCTATTGTAACTGAACCGTTGCCCGGAAATTGTCTCCTAAATCTGCTCGACGAATATGCGCAACTAATCTTTCCCTAAAACACTACTCCAAATTTACAGCGCAGGTGTTGAAAAGAACTGCTACCTCAGGGAAACTCCTCAGTGAAGTGCGCCGCTAACGAGGCTGCGCATGTGCTTCACACATCTCTGTGGTCCTTGAGTGGCTGCAGCAGCGTGAACCGCTAGAACGGTAACTTCTTTTCTTGACAGCGGGCGTCATTTTATGTGACCACTTTTGCCACAGTGAACTCCACAAATATACTTTTCTTCTTTTAAGAAGTCAGTGAAGCTTCCTAGCTTGTTCTTTTTGGAATGCGCCCCTACTTGGGAAGTAAAAACTGGGTTAATGCTATGGTTCCTTACATGTGGAGAGGAGTCCGGTAGAATGATGTAGTGGGGTGGATTGAGATGGGGTAGTGTGGAGTGGGATGGAGTGGGGTAGATTGGGGTAGAGTTGGGTAGATTAAAGTGGAGTGAAGTAGATTGGAGTGGGGTCGATTGGAGTGAGGCAGTGGAGTAGCCTGAATTGGGGTAGGTTGGGGTGATGTGGAGTAGATTGGGGTGGACTGGGATAGAGTGGAGTAGGGTAGATTGGAGTGGGATAGATTGGGTGGATTATGTTAGGGTAGATTGGTGTGATGTGGGGTAGAATGGAGTGGAGTAGTGATGTGGGGTAGAGTGGAGTGGGGTAGACTGGAGTGAGATTAATAGGAGCGGGGTACTTTGGAGTGGGTAGATTGGAATGGACTTGGGTAGATTGGAGTGGAGTAGATTGGAGTGGGGTTGTATAGAGAGGAAGGGTAGATTTGGATGAGGTGGTGTAAATTGGGTTATAGTGGGGTAGATTGGAGTGGAGTAGAATGGGTAGATTGGAGTGGGGTGGATTAGATGGGGTAGTTTGGAGTAGGGTAGTTTGGGGTGGGGTGAGGTTGGGTAGAGTGGAGCGGGATGGAGAGGGGTTGATTGGGGTGACGTGGGATAGATTGGACTCGAGTGGGGTAGATTTGGGTGGTAGATTGGAGTAAAGTAGAGTGGGGTAGATTGGGTAGAGTGGAATGGGGTGTGGTAGATTGGGATAGAGTGGAGTAGGGTATATTGGAGTGGGTTAGATTGGAGTGGAGTTTTGTAGAGTGGAGATGGATAGATTGGAGTAGAGTCGAGACTGGAGTGGAGTGAGATAGATTGGGGAAGAGTGGAGTGGAGTGGGGTAGATTGGAGTGGAGTGTAGTCGGGTAGATTAGGGCGAAGTGGAGTGGGGTATATTGGATGGATCAGAGTAGGGTAGATTGGAATGGAGTGGTGTAGATTGGAGTTGGAGAGATTGGAATGGGGAAGTTTGAAGAGGGATGATTGGAGTGGAGTGGGGTAGTTTGGACTTAGAGTGGGGTAGATTGGAGTGGAGTGGGGTAGAGTGGAGTGGGGTAGATTGGGGTGGGGTGGGGTTACGTACAGTGGGGTCGGGTAGATTGCATTGTCGTGGGGTGGGGTGGAGTGTGGTAGTTTGGAGTAGAGTGGGTAGACTGGACTGGAGTAGAGTGGGGTAAATTGGAGTGGAGCAGATATGGATAGAGTGGAGAAGGGTAGAATGGGGCGGGGTAGATTGGGGTGGGGTAGATTGGAATGGAGTGAATTGGTTTGGATTGGAGTGGAGTGGGGTAGATTTGAGTGGAGGAGAATGTGGTAGAGTGGAGTGGAGTGGGGTAGATTGTGGTAGGTTGGAGTGGGGTAGATTGTGGGGTAGCCTTTGGTCTGGTGTAGATTAGAGTGGAATGGGGTAGATTATAGTGGAGAGGAGTTGTATAGATTGCAGTGGAGTTTATAGTGGAGTAGGGTAAATTGCAATGGTTCGATTGGGGTAGATTGGATTGGGATACATTTGAGTGGATTGGAGTAGAGTGGGGTACAGTGGGATAAATTGGAGCAGCGTGTGGTAGATTTGAGTGGAGTGCAGTAGATTGGGGTGGAGTGGGTAGACTGGAGTGGGGTGGGGTTGATTGGGCTAGATTGAGTAGAGTGAGGTAGATTAGAGTGGAGTGGTGTCATTTGGGGTAGAGTGGAGTGGAGTAGATTGGATGGCAGTGGAGTCGATTGGGGAAGATTGGAGTGGAGTGGAGTAGATTGGGTTAGAGTGTGATAGACTGAAGTGGGGTAGATTGGAGTGGGGTGGGGCAGATTGGAGTGGAATGGGATAGATTGGGTGGAGTGGGGTAGATTGTAGCAAAGTGGAGTGGGGTGGAGTAGATTGGGGTACATTGGAGTGGTGTGGAGCGGAGGGGGTAAGTGGTGTGAAGTGGAGGGGTGTAGAGCGGAGTGGCATGTTGTGTCATGGACTGCGTGGCGTAGTTTGGAATGGCATGGCGACGAGTGACGTGGTGTAGAGTTTATTAGAGTGGAGGGCTGTAGAGTGGAGTGACATGTCATAGAGTGGAGTGTCGTAGAATGGAGTAGAAGGGCATAGAGTGGAGTGTCATAGTATGGAGTATGCATGGTGTGGTAGCGCACTTCCATTACAGACAGCACATTTTCAATTGAAATGACCATTACATTTGCGTGAAATATGGTTTTACTGCACATATGTCATCAACTAGTGTGTTGATGTGTTTTGATCATATTCAAATATGTTTCCACCACACTTCAGACTTACAAAAAATGCACTTCATTTGTACTAATTCAGATATATTCTAAAACATTAGCACAGTTCATTTTTGTGTGCTAAAAAAAACACCCTACACCCTCTTTTCTTACATGGATACTCAGCAGGACGAATGTATGACTTTACTAAGCATACATTCACCACGCATGGCTTTACAACGTGGTCGTTACAACGATCGCGTTGTTACCACGCGTGCCATTACATCGCGAGTCATAACAACGACTTGCTGTAGGGGGCGCGCTGGACTTAGGAATAGTATTAATTACTATTCCTACTTTCCTACTCCAGTTTGTGCAACAGCAAGGAAGGTATTGGATTTAAAATCCAACACATACCCTGGTGTTGCACGCCCCCTACAGCAAGTTGCTGTTATGACTTGCGATGTAATGGCACGCGTGGTAACAACACGGTCAATGTAACAACCGCGTTGTAAGGCCATGCATTGTGGAAACAGCGTTGTAAACGCTGTTTCCCCAGCAGGACTGTCACATAAATTCTCTCACTTTGAAGTCAGAGAAAGAAAACACCAAGCTCCCTCAGAAGAGAGAGCTTGGCATTTGACCTCTGTCTTTAAATTCACAGCAAACTTGACAAGATAAGAAAAAAGTTAAAGGCCTGTTTTCAGAAAGTGAGCTCTTGGAAGAATACAGTGAACAAGGTTTGGACAATCGGAGGGCAACTCAAGCTGGACAGCTAAAGCAAATAAAGCCGGCAAATAGAAAGCCAGAAATGTATGTTAGAAATCCACAAAGCCAATGGTAAGCAAAAAGCAGAATGCATTCCTAGGCCAGCTTTCTGAGTGGCCCTTAAGATTTCTTCAGCAAACCAGACAGCTGCTCCCGCTTGTAGGCTTTGACCTAAAAACGGGATATGGAATATATGTGTTAGAACAAAAATAATGTGCCACAAATAAAACTGTGTTATAAAACGAAGCTAGTCAATAAAGTCTACCTCTTACCAAGAATATCCTTCCAGATGGTAACGCAAGTTACTTTAATTAAACATGTGTCCATAGCAGCCAGCATGATTGAGCCCCACCTGTATATTTTTTTAAGAGGTCAGAGGCCATACAAAATGTTCATTTCCCAATGGATAGACAGCGTGCTCTTCTTTCAGAAACGTGAACATGCGCAGTGTCTGATAAATGACTTTGCAAGATAATGTTTAAACAGTGATTCTTTAAAAGTGTGACGTCCTGTTTTCCACTCTACTTTAAATATAGAGGGGTGCTGCAGCACCTCCCATACTCTTCATTTCAGTGCCTCTGCTTTCCACTGAGCAAGAGCTATCTCTTCAAGGAAAAAAGAACATGTACAAAGTAGACTAATTATTTTCACCTTTTTCATATCCTCAATACTCAGGAAACCAAAGAAAAAAGCATAAATGTGGCTTCTCTCCTACACCAGCTGTGAATGCAGCTGCTGTCTAGCAAGTAGCTCTGTGTTTGGCCCACTGACCAGGCCGTTCATTGCATGCTAAGTAAACATTTCTATACCCAAGACCTTTGGAGAGATGTGGTGCAGCGGCCAGGGCAGCTGACTTCAGAGCACAGGGTTCACGGTTCGATCCCCGGCTCCGGGGGCAGCTCAGCTCAGCATCATGTAACTCTGGGCAATAGCTCACTTAATTTCCACAACGGCCCCCAGCTCCTTGAGACCCATAAGGGTGAGTAGTTTGCGCTTTACAAATACGGATTTACATTTGGCAATACCTCCTATCCTGGAATCAGGGCTGGCTTTTGGCATGGCGATGTGGGTCCAGGCCCGGGGCGCCCAGATTTAGATTACATTTAAATATTACCTAGTTATAGATTCGTATTCGATAGCTCTGAGTATCAATTTATTATGTATTATAAATTGAGTTTTTAAGTAATAATATGTATTATGATGTATTATAAACGTTATGGTAGAATGTAAAATGAGAACTGTTTGTATTGCCTTATTGGCATAATTTAAAACTATTACATTAAAATCCACTGTCTCCAGTATTTTTTTAATTGACATTGGAGTTGTTGGTGTGCAATTTGCTTAAAACATGGCTTGATGGTGCACAGTGATCTGCAGTAAAAGGCAGGGCCTGCTTTAGGGCGGTGTGACTTGTGCGACCGCACTGGGTGATCACCTGGAGAGGGGGAGGGCACTGACCTAAGTGGGGTCGCTGTGTTCAGCAATAACTTACAATTTAAAAGTACCTGCTGCAGAGTTCCCTGTGCGATCAACTTTCATGCCGCAGTAAAAATGTAATGATAACTCTTGTGATTAATGTTCCTGCTTGAGAGAGAGCGATCAGAGTTTTGTATAGTGGCAGTTTTGACTCTCCATAAAGTAGCACAGAGGGTTAATATGCCTGCTGCAAAGACGAGATCTGTATTTTAGGTGGATATCTGCGTGGGTTAATAAAGTCAGCCTTTACCAGCGCTATAAAACAAATGAAATGTATGTGAGAGAGGGGCTATTGAAAGAAGAGGGGCACTTTGCCAGGTGGTAATGAGGGAATCCAAGGAGTTCATGGTTGGGCGCCAAAAAAGATCGTTGCACCAGGTGCCACCAGTGCTATAGCTGGCCCTGATAAAAGGCATACCATATCGCTCAAATCACTAACAAAATATCGACTACAATAATATCGAGGTACAAAAATCTCGTGACAAAAATATCGAAGTCAAGAATATCGACATCCTATCTACATGATGGTAAGTATAAAAATATCGAGAAAAAAATATCGATGTCAAAAATATTGTTGTTAAAAATATCGTTTTTTTTTAAATGTTAAAAAAATTATGTAAAATAAAGTAAATAATACATATAATTAAAAGAAACATAGTTACAAATATTAAAAAATGTTTTAAAATAATAACTAATACATATAGGGGTTGATTCCGATCCGGGTCGGACAGCTCTCCGAGAGCTGTTCATAGCCTTACCTTGCGACTGACACGTACCCGTAGCCGGTCTATCCTGTAGATGAAGTACGATGCGCATAACTACCAAAAACCCGACCGACACGTAGGCTGTGATTCAAGCTCCATTCTCCGTCCGAGCCATAACTCCTAACGGCGAACCGAGTCGCCCGGAAGCAGTATCCATAGCAGTTTCCGCCCTGACAAGTACGATGCGTACTTCCTACGCGCCGGATGGGTCGACACGTACGGCACGTCACAGCATCCGGAAAAGAAGCATATCAGCTACGATCTGTGCCACAACTCAATCCGCGGCTACGAGACAGACCAGCTTGCAACGGGTACGAGACAGAGCAACAAGCAGCGTGTACGAGACAAACACATCATGAATCCCATCACGCAGGTCATACCAGTACTCTACATCTATGACCGGATCAGGAACAGTCGCGGACGGCGCAGACGGTAAGTCAGACACCTACCACACAAACAAATGACACGTACCCGCAAAATGGCACACACACACAGGGGATCCATATCCTGGCCACTAACAACAGGTCACCTTGGGGTTGTATGACCAGCACCTCTACCACCCCCACCCATAGGGCTCATGTTGACCATCACTAATGCCACCCCCACTCATAGGGCTCATGTTGCCCATCACCCCTGCCACCCCCACTCATAGGGCTTACGTTGCCCATCACCCCTGCCACACCCACTCATAGGGGACCTGATGCCCATCACCCCTGCCACCCCCACCCATAGGGGACCTGTTGCCCAATGACCCTGCCACTCCCACTCATAGGGCTTATGTTGCAAATCATCCCTGGCACCCCCACTCATAGGGGACCCGTTGCCCATCACCCCTGCCACCCCCACTCATAGGGCTCATGTTGCACATCACTCCTGGTACCCCACTCATAGGGGACCTGTTGCCCATCACCCCTGCCACCCCCACCCATAGGGGACCTGTTGCCCATCACCCCTGGCACCCCCACTCATAGGGGACCTGTTGCCCATCACCCCTGCCACCCCCACGCATAGGGCTTATGTTGCACATCACCCCTGCCACCCCCACTCATAGGGATCATGTTGCACATCACCCCTGGCACCCCCACTCATAGGGGACCTGTTGCCCATCATCCTGCCACCCTCACCCATAGGGGACCTGTTGCCCATCACCCCTGGCACCCCCACTCATAGTTGACCTGTTGCCCAGCACTGCTGCCACCCCCACTCATAGGGCTTATGTTGCACATCACCCCCGGCACCCCCACTCATAGGGGACCTGTTGCCCATCACCCCTGTCACCCCCACCCATAGCGCTTATGTTGCACATCACCCCTGGCACCCCCACTCATAGGGGACCTGTTGCCCATCACCCCTGCCACCCACACCCATAGGGGACCTGTTGCCCATCACCCCTGGCACCCCCACTCATAGGGGACCTGTTGCCCATCACCCCTGCCACCCCCATTCATAGGGCTTATGTTGCACATTACCCCTGCCACCCCCACTCATAGGGCTCATGTTGCACATCACCCCTGGCACCCCCACTCATAGGGGACCTGTTGCCCATCATCCTGCCACCCTCACCCATAGGGGACCTGTTGCCCATCACCCCTGGCACCCCCAATCATAGTTGACCTGTTGCCCAGCACTACTGCCACCCCCACTCATAGGGCTTATGTTGCACATCACCCCCGGCACCCCCACTCATAGGGGACCTGTTGCCCATCACCCCTGTCACCCCCACCCATAGCGCTTATGTTGCACATCACCCCTGGCACCCCCACTCATAGGGGACCTGTTGCCCATCACCCCTGCCACCCACACCCATAGGGGACCTGTTGCCCATCACCCCTGGCACCCCCACTCATAGGGGACCTGTTGCCCATCACCCCTGCCACCCCCATTCATAGGGCTTATGTTGCACATTACCCCTGCCACCCCCACTCATAGGGCTCATGTTGCACATCACCCCTGGCACCCCCACTCATAGGGGACCTGTTGCCCATCACCCCTGCCACCCCCACCCATAGGGAACCTGTTGCCCATCACCCCTGGCACCCCCACTCATAGGGGACCTGTTGCCCAGCACTACTGCCACCCCCACTCATAGGGCTTATGTTGCACATCACCCCTGGCACCCCCACTCATAGGGGACCTGTTGCCCATCACCCTTGCCACCCCCACCCATAGGGCTTATGTTGCACATCACCCCTGGCACCCCCACTCACAGGGGACCTGTTGCCCATCACCCCTGCCACCCCCACCCATAGGGGACCTGTTGCTCATCACCCCTGCCACCCCCACCCATAGGTGACCTGTTGCCCATCACCCCTGCCACCCCTACTCATAGGGCTTATGTTGCACATCACCCCTGCCATCCCCATTCATAGGGCTTATGTTGCACATCACTCCTGCCACCCCCACTCATAGGTGACCTGTTGCCCATCACCCCTGCCACCCCCACTCATAGGGCTTATGTTGCACATCAACCCTAGCACCCCCACTCATAAGGGACCTGTTGCCCATCACCCCTGACACCCCCACTCACAGGGCTTATGTTGCCCATCACCCCTGCCACCCCCACCCATAGGATGGGTGATGCGCCACACATCCATCATACTCCAACATTAGGTATGTCCGCAAAATACATCCCCCCTAACATCATGACAACAGTGTGTAGTCTGTGACAAATGCCCACAACAGTGATTATGACTTCCGAACATACAATGTAACTACCAGCACATGTGTGACCAAAACCGGAGTGTGGCCTACACAAGGGAAGCATCAGTAGCACTGTATCAATTTAAAAAATAACACCCCCCTCACTGTGTAGAGCAAAAGTTAAGTGTGGGGTTCCAAACTGCAGCAAATGCAGACCATTGTGATGATGGGGTCTAAACCCCCCCTCATCACAGTGACCAAAAGGTAAGTGTCATCATGGTCAAAGCTGAAAATGCCAAACAGCATGTATGATTCCCGGTCCCAACACATCAAACACTTTTGGGGGAAACTAGTGGTTGTGTCCCATACCCACAGAGATGTGGTGAGGCTAACAGTGCTGTGAAAACAAAACATACTCTCGGCCATGTGCAGACAAGCACCACACATGGGGGCTGACAATGCATACAGTGTAAAATGACACAAGAACAGAAGTGACCTTCACAAAGCATACGCACATCTCGAAAATAGACACACTAATCAAAACAACCTGTGTAGACTGTAGGTGTCAGGTCACAAACTCCCATTCCATGCCAACAATGGCACCTAACAACCAGGATGAATGTGCAGAATGATGTGATATGACTCACAGGGACAGCAGGGCAAATCACAGAAACAGCTTCCAGACAATGGCTCACAACAGCAATACCAATGCACTGATGCAGATGCACAAACACAAACAGGCAACCTCACACTGCACATCTGACACAACATGTGTGTGTGTGTGTGTGTGGCTCAGTATCCCCAGGCAACTACACAACACATGAGGGGGGCTGAACCACAGTGACACAGATGTGGACACAGTGCCATACAAAAGTAACCCATCATTGGGACCCCCTTAGTGGGCAATCAGGCATTGTGAGATGAGAGGGTGCACAAAAGACACATGTGACACAAGCTGGAATGAACACAAACTAACACAGCAAGAGACTGACACACAACAGCACTACCCCCAGGGACCAGACATTGGGGTGACACAAGCATGCATGACACCTCCACTGTGATGACAAAGGTAAATGGCTTATAAACTGTGAAAACCAGACATGTGTCCTGTGCCACAAACGTACATCACATCTACACAAACACAAATCACTCAGCATGGCCCGTCATCCATGGACAAACGGAAGCTAGGGGCCCATCCATGCAAACATTTACATCAGTCCACCCTCAACACCACACACCCTGAACTGCAACAATGTGCATCTGTGAAGCCCACATGGACAGGTGACATTGCACAGGCACCCATGACAAACACAGGAATGTTGGGAGGAACTAAGGTGCACAGACTCATCACACAAGGACAGTTTACAATCCTGGTGAATGACAGACATACTGCACAGTATGCAGTACATGGCCATGATGGCAAAGCTCACGTAACCTTCAGAATACCTCCCACAGTCCCAGGACAATGCAGAAGCCAAGGAGAACCACAAGGCACACATGCTGACACCTGCAAACATTGCAGCCCTGAACCGGACAAGTGGGAGCAGTCACACACACATACACATGTCTCAATCACTGAAAGGTATCACCTAGGGACAGCTACATGATATTGCAAACTAACAAGTGCCTTGTGGACCCATGACTGTGTCCCATCTGCGTCTGACAACATCATCACAACTCAGAACTGAAAAATCCCAATGATGAAACACCAATTAACAGTGGTGTGTCATGCACTCACACATCTGGTAGCCCATGGCAAAGTTGTGGGATGAACACAGTACCACTCAGCAAGCATAAACAACAGGAACACATCAAGGGAACACTGTCTGTGTATGAAAAGGGTTGTGGACACACACACATGCTCACACAACACACCCCATGGGCCCAGGCTATGTCATGGGACAACACATCCGTGACATAGCCTGAGGGGACCCAACTCCTGTGTAAGTCCAGCTGTGCCAAACATAGTCACAGCACGTCTCAGTCATGTCAGCAGAACACTTGGTCAGTCAGCCATCAGTTACACAATGAAGGCTCTGGTCACAACAGCCTGGGTACGTGAGTCTCCCGTAAGTCATCTGCACATACTCAACACGTGTACAGCAAGTTGCACAGAGGACCCAGTTGCTCCTATACCAATGATGCCCACACCTGTAGGTCCAGTGGTGATTCGCATAAAGTCAGTGAAATAGACAAATTGGACAATGGGAAGCACATCATATGTGCATGGGTGCAAGCCACAGATGTGACCATGCAAATGAAATGTTCACAGGGATGTCCACAAATTGTTGATCATGACACACCCAGTTAGCTGCAAGGGATGACATGGATACCGACCACAGTAGGATACATATCTCATGGACCACATGGAGTACCTCACATCAACACCTCAGTATTCAACATTGGAAACCAAGCATTACAGGTGCAAGGGCATGCTAAACATCATCAACCTAATGTACAGCTAAATCAAGTTCACAAGGATAAAGAAAAAAGCTTTATTCAGCATATGAAAATTTAAACGTCCGTTCAAACAAAAGGCCAATGGACAGTCCATTATCAAATGACAAGGAGTGAACTTGAGTGACAACTGTCACACGTTGCTTGCCTGCACTGGTAAGGACAGGGGATATCCCCTCGGAGGGGCATACATGGGGGCAGGCCAGGCACCGCAGGGACAGGATCAGGGCACAGCAAAAGGAGGCAGTGAATGGGTGGTGGATGCAGGAGAGTCACTTGCAACTGCAGTGGAGCTGACTGAAGTGGTGGGTGCAGTCACAACTGTGGGGCACAAGTCAGATGGGGTGGGTGCCGAAACAACTTCAGTGGGCAGGTCAGATGAAGTGGATTGGGTCACCACTGCAGTGCCCAAGTCAGACGGGGTGGTCGTGAACTCCACTGCAGTGCCTAAATCCATGTGAGCGGAATGGGGTGCAGGTGAGGTCGGCAGGACAGAGGGGGGAACACGGTCCCCACATCAGTGGCACTAACCGTCTGACCGGGTGTGGAGGAGCAAGTGGTAGGGGGGAGGGCCTCAGCATTTTGGGGATGGTGTATCTGTGGGTGGGGGAACCCGGGGAAGGATATGGTGGGGGCACCTCTGGAGTGGTGGCCTGGGGGATGGAGGACGGACACTTCTCCTTGGAGCTGCGTGGCGGCGGTGGGGTCTTGCTCTTCTGGCTCCCGGGGGACTTGTGGGTGGGGGCCTCAGTCTGACTGCACTTGGGGGAGGGTGTCCGGGTATGAGGGGCACTCCCCTCTGTGTGTGGGGACTTCCTGTTCCCCTTGTAATCTGGATGTGCTGGGTCAGTGGGGAAGAGGCCAAGGTCACAGAGGAAGAGCTTCTGTGGAGATGGGGTTGCATGTGAGGCAAGGGAAGGGGGCTGGGAGGGAGAGTTTCGGAGGACTGCGGAGTGGTTGTGGATGACTGTGTGTGTGTCTGCAAACCATCCCCTGTGAGTGTGGTATCAGTCCCCTGCGCTTGCTTGTGTGCACGTCTAGCCCTTGGTTTGGGTGTTTGTGTGCTGCCCGTGTGTGTGGCTTTGTGAGAATGTGCAGGTGTGTGTGTGCTTGGGACAGGTAAGCTGCTAGGAATCATGGGTGGTGCAGGGGTAGGAGGGGTGAGGGACTGTTGGAGGAGGGACACTGCTGCCGTCAGGGAGGAGGCCACAGACTGATTGGTCCTCTGTAGGGCAGAAATGCCCGATGAAATGCCCTCCATGAACGACACCAGTTGCGTCAACAGCCTGGTGTGTGCATGGAGGACACTCAGCATCGATGTCTGCCCTACATGGATCTGTCTAAGTTAGTCCACAGACTTCTCACTCAGGGCAGCAGGGGACACAGGGGCAGGGGGTGCGGTGCCTGGCAAAAAGGAGACATGCTCCTGAACACGGGAGCCTCCACAGACCTCTGGGATGGGAGCCAATGGGAGGGTGGTGATGGTGGTGGGGGGGGCAGTGACGGGGACAGCCTCACTAGCTGGGGTTTGGTGGCTGCTGACACCCACCTCCACAAGGGAGTCATCCTCAGAGTTGCTGTGGCCCTCAGCTGGGGTGGATGGTGTTGACGACTCCTCGGTATGGCTCCACTCGCCCTCTGTGCCACTGGGTCCCCCCATTCCTCTCCTTCTGTCCCTGTCAGGCTCTGTGGCTCCTCCTGGTCCGTGGAGCTGTCCCCTCCTGTGGCCGTGGATGTATCTGGATAGGAATAGGAAGAAAGAGAACAACATCAGTCACCTGCACTGATTGCACACACCACAGTGAGTACATCACATCACAGGGCAAGCCCTGGCATAATCAGCTGAACACTGCTCAAAGTGCCAACACTGTTTAGAATAAGCCAATTGTCATTTTCAGCATCAACCATCTCTTGCCACTGACTCAGTACAGGTGTCCGGATGAAGGGATGGGCAGAGACTCATTTCACATGCTTGTGACGCATGCCAGCAACACACACTATGATGTTCTCATGTCCTGATAGTCAATGCCACAACGGGGTGCATGGTGCACACTTGAACACAAAGCAGGATCACTCATAGCAAGTTAAATGCCATGGCACTGGCATGCCTTGAAAGTCAGTCAACACTGTCTCCTGTCACAGGGACAGGGCATCCAGACAACAAGAGTATGCACTGTGTCACAATCATAGCTCAGGGGTAAAGCTAACTCTACAGATGACAAGTGCACTTGCCCATCCCCTGCAAACAACATATCCAGCACCCAGAAGACCCCACTTCATGCAAATCAGACATATGAGTCTCTGCAAACACAACTCCCTGTACATTAGCACATCACAGTCTGCCGTGCCTGTAACCCAGCTGCCTGAAGTACACAGTTGCATACACCATTGTGCGCTGTCAGATGATCACACACCTATATGTCACACAGATCTTGTCTCTCACAGTCACATCTCAGATGTCCTGTTGACCCTCAAAATCATTGACACCCCAGTTGTACGTAACAGGAAGCCACACCATAATGACACAGAGACAGACACCTGAAGGCACATGTCACTAAGCATAACCTGTAAGTTGATACACAGGAGTGGGATTACAGAGTGTTTCTAAATGCCCTTGAGGAGGCATGACTGGCCAGGTCTACATGAAACAGTGTTTGGCCCTGGACAGTAGTCATGTGGCTAAGCAAGTGTGACATACTTTATATCCATACTCCTGAGGCCCACAAATTGGAGTCCCCTGCTGCTTGGATTTGTTTGAAATACCCCAGCCACATGTGGCGAGTCAGACCAGCAATTGTAACACATATCAAGGGCACACAAAGATCACATGTCAGATCTCAGGCATTGGGTAAACAATTGAACCACCCATGAAACACACAACAGAGTCACGGGAACAGATACTTTCCGGAAGCTGAAGCATAGCTGACTGCAGGGACACAGTGCCCTAGTGACACAAGCAACAGACTGTAGGGGCCACACCTGTGGAACAGATGAGGAGTGTGCATCACACAATTGAGGGACCTGACTATTGGACTACAAGACCTACGTAATGTGGAATTGTGACCAGGCCAAAAGACTGCAATTAGCATGTCAGACATAGCACACAGATTAGGCAGGGACTTACCCCCTCCTTGCTGCTGTCTGGCCTTCAGCTGCCTATCCAGGTCAGGGAAGACCACCGCCAGGATCTGGAGCATGTGGGGGGTCAGGGTCCGGTGTCCGCCCCTCCTGCGAGGAGGTGACAGCTTCAGCTGGACTCTTGCGATCCTCCGGGTCCAGCCCCGAAGGTCCTGCCACCTCCTGGCAGTTGCGGATCCGGCGCATATAGACCCCCACCGAACGAACTGCCCGGGCGATGGTCAGCCATATCTCCTGCTTCTGGTGGGCATCAACCTGTGAGGATGACAAAGTTAAAAGTACATTAACACACATGCCCCATATTTGTGCTGCACACATTTGGATATACATGTCATCATCACAAAGAAAAATGAGTTACATAGGTAGTGCAACCATGGAAAAGGACAAATAACCTGCATGTCTGACATTTTAACAATGCCTGGGAAGTTTAAGCTTGCACAAATACACTTTAGCAGCAGAACACCTGTTCATTACATGTACCTACTCACTTTGGGGGATGAAAGTACTCAGTGAGAATGCTTGCCACTGGTGTACACACTGCTAGTACTGCTAGTCAGACAACATGCATAATTAGGAAGGCAGTGGACTGCACACTCACCTGCTCCCCTGGTTTCCCATAGAGCTTGCTGTACTCTGGAAGGAGCCCGTCCAGCAGGGCCTGGTTCTCCTCCTTAGTGAAGGCTGGGGCCCTCTCCAGAGTACGTGCTATAGCAGGAGCCAGAGGATGCAGAGACAGCAGCAGTGGTAGCAGGGATGTGGTCCAGTAGCATGTAGTGTAGGCAAGTGAGGTCCCTGGAGGCCAGCCAGCCTTATATCTGTGCTGCAGAGGCAGACTCTGTGCCATGTGTCCCAAGTGATAGTTCCAACACGGTTGCATTCTATGAATCTGGCCAATCCATTTAAATGTACGACTCATACATGCATTCCGCATAGTTCAAATCTTCACCTTCATGGAACACTTGAAATTGCAACATTGTTGTAGGCATCCAACTGAATTTCCAGTGCACAACTCGTACAATTTTTTAATCCGCATCCGTCTCCATGACAGTCCAGAGCCAATGGGTGCACCTGGCTCGGTCAGCTGACTGTACAACGCGTATTTTGAAAATACACATGCACCTGTCTCCCTACGATTCAATGGCCAAGGTGTACGCCTGTCTCGGACCATGCCTGCCCGACGCGCATGCATGATAGTCACCCGCGTCAGACCTCAATTGCAGTCAATGCATACGCACTGCTCCGTTCATGACCGAGCCGTGCGTACGCTTTGCCATTGACTGCAATGAGGTCCGACGCGGGTGACAATGCGTACGCACTGCACGGTTCATGACCGAGCCGTGCGTACGCTTTGCCACCCGCGTCGGACCTCATTGCAGTCAATGGCAAAGCGTACGCACGGCTCGGTCATGAACCGTGCAGTGCGTACGCATTGTCACCCGCGTTGGACCTCATTGCAGTCAATGGAAAAGCGTACGCACGGCTCGGTCATGAACCGTGCAATGCGTACGCATTGTCACCTGCTTCGGACCTCATTGCAGTCAATGGCAAAGCGTACGCACGGCTCGGTCATGAACCGAGCAGTGCGTATGCATTGTCACCCGCGTCGGACCTCATTGCAGTCAATGGCAAAGCGTACGCACGGCTCGGTCATGAACCGTGCAGTGCGTACGCATTGTCACCCGCGTTGGACCTCATTGCAGTCAATGGCAAAGCGTACGCACGGCTCGGTCATGAACCGTGCAGTGCTTACGCATTGTCACACTCGTCGGACCTCATTGCAGTCAATGGAAAAGCGTACGCACGGCTCGGTCACGAACCGTGCAGTGCGTACACATTGTGACCCGCGTCGGACCACATTGCAGTCAATGGAGAAGCGTACGCACGGCTCGATCATGAACCGTGCAATGCGTACGCATTGTCACCTGCGTCGGACCTCATTCCAGCTAATGGCAAAGTGTACACATGGCTCGGTCATGAACCGAGCAGTGCGTACGCATTATCACCCGCGTCGGACCTCATTGCAGTCAATGGCAAAGCGTATGCACGGCTCGGTCATGAACCGTGCAGTGCGTACGCATTGTCACCCGCGTCGGACCTCAGTGCAGTCAATGGCAAAGCGTACGCACGGCACGGTCATGAACCGTGCAGTGCTTACGCATTGTCACCCGCGTCGGACCTCATTGCAGTCAATGGCAAAGCGTACGCACGGCTCGGTCCTGAACTGTGCAGTGCGTACGCATCGCCACCCGCGTCGGAACTCATTGGTGTGACTATTTGACGGATTCAACACACAATTACTTGCCAGGGACACATGTGCACACCTACCACACTACAGCATTGGCCACACGGTGTCCCATGGCATGTAAGGCTGCATTCCCTGTGGGGGGGGCAACATTTGGTTTGTTGTGTGGCACTTTTTTTCAGCCACTCCCAGGCTGTGCATGTGTTCATGGGGGCAGAATCCTTATTGTGTTGTGCACATTACCACTGTGATGTGCAAATGTACAGTAATGGGCATGAGTCACAGACACAGTTGCAGGTTGGATATGTTTAGGACATGTCACATACACCCGGAGTCCTGGGGGTGATGGCATGTATGTCACAGTGAGACCTGTAGCCACAATTCTGATGTGCACCCACAGTCTGTGTGCATGTTGTGTCTCAGATGTGGATGATCAAATGTGCCCAATGGGAGACAGTCTCCACATCCATGTGGTATATGCAGCAACCTTGATGGTGTGTGTGTGTCTAAGAGACGTACATGTAGGGCCTGCAGGGACAACAGTGGCCACTACCTGTGGGACTCACGCTTGCCTTGTGGTGTGTACGTGATACACCATGTCCATGCCAGTGTCGATGTGGCAATACAGGGACCCTGGGTATCTGCATGGCAAAGATCTGTGATGCCTGGGAGACATCAGGCCTCACTTGTCACTGTGGTGTTTGTTTTTAACGTCACAGCAGTACATAGGTCGGGTGACACAGCTCAATGGTTGGCCATTGCACTACATGGGACTTATGTGGACATGTGGAATTGAGATGTGAGGTGATGGTCATGTAGGTGACATATGTGTCCATGCCCAACAGCACACACCTCAGTACATTGTGTAATGCCCTGATGTATCATGTGATATTGAGCCTGGTCATGGCCACATGGGTGGATGAACCGACAATCTTCCTTTGTTCATCTCTTTTCTGCAGGGCACCAGCTGTCTATCGACCGTTCCCAGACTTTCAAACCATGCAGGAACGCGACTGCATCTGACGGTACCGCTTCACCAGGCCACTGATTGAGGAGTTGGCGGAGCAGTTGGCGCCACATCTGCCACCTGGCCGGACATACCCTACAGCACTGACCCCAGAGGTGAAGGTAAAGGCAGCCCTGCACTTCTTTGCTACTGGTACCTTCCAGTACACTGTGGCTACAGCAGGTGGGATGTCGCAAACTATGTTTAGTCGTGTGCTACGCGATGTCTTGGAGGGGATGTTGCATTTCCTTGACCTGTACATCAAGTTCCCTAGCCCAGCTGAACTCCCTGAAATAAAGGATGCCTTTCATACACTGGGGAGGATGCCGAACGTCATCAGATCTATTGATGGGACACATGTGGCCCTGATACCACCACAGGCACATGAGCAGGCATACCGGAACAGGAAACATTTCCACTCGATCAATGCTCTGGTGGTATGTCTTGCAGACATGTGTATCACACATGTGTGTGCACGGTTCCCTGGTCCTGTGCACAATGCCTACATAATGAGGAGTAGTCGCATTGCAACGCTGATGTCACAGATGCCAGATCAGCGTGCCTGGCTTGTCGGTGTGTACTGACTGTTTATCATTGTGTGTGTTTGGCAATGTTGTATTCCGCACTCCTACAAAACTCAGATACTTGTTCATTTTTTTGTGTGTAGGTGACACGGATACCCCAACATGCCGTGGTTGCTGACACCCCTCAGGAACCCTGTGACCCCAGCCGAGATGCGCTACAATGAGGCACATGGTTGGAGCAGGAGGGTGATTGAGCAGACATTCGGCCTCCTGAAAAGCCGCTTTCGCTGCTTGGACAAGACCGGAGGGGACCTCCCATATGACCCTGCAAAGGTGTGCAAAGTTATCCTTGTATGCTGCATGCTACACAACATGGCAGTGCGGAAGAAGGTGCCTCTCATCCAAGATGACGATGACCAACCTCCGCCACCTGTGGAGGATCCCGGCCTGGGCCACGATGCCAGTGATGATGAGGATGAGGGTGACGTCAGCTCACAGCTCATCAACAACTTCTTCACCTGAATGTGAGTTTCCAGGGTTGTTATGTCAATGTATGGAGTTAGTCTGGAATGTGTTGTGGCTGCTCTGTTGCTGTCTGAGTGTGTCTGTGTGCCACTTGACTGGATGCGTGCAGTGATGTTTCCATTCAGGTGGTATGTACTCCACAATAGGGTAGTACTGCTAACTTGTTTCTTGTGACGTTTTGTGCATGTGTATTGCATTTCTCTCCTGTTCTGCTGTGCTTTTGACTGTGTCTTGTGTCTGTCCTTCACAGGGTAATTTGCCTGTGGTTTGGTCAACACTGACCCCCAACACCCAGAATCCGACACCAGTGTGGGAGTAGTCAATTGACATCAAGTGATGTGCCACACACGCCTGGACTATACTTCTCAGACACTCTGTGACCGTGTGTCCACCGTAATGTACAATTGCCTTGCAACTATTTTTGAATAAACATGTTGCTGATGTGTAATGAACCTGTGCTATGCTTTGTTAGGTGCGTTGTCTGTCTTCCAACATCTGAGTGACATTTGCTTACCCCACCTGTGGACTTGTTACCAATGACTGTGGATAGGTGTTGTGTTTGTGCATACCTATGTGTTTCAGGTCAACATCATTGTGTGGGATGAGTAACATGGCCATGGTGAGTATGTGCTGTGTTGCCATAGTGGTGTGTCTCACTCACATGTGTCACATCACCATGACTCACCTAACGTTGGTAACATGGTTGCAGTATTTGGCATGCACTGTGTTGTGTAGCAGATCGACATCTCCATGACACATGACAAGTTGGAATCACAACAGAGGCAAGTATGGTGTACTGGTGAGTTTATTTTCGAACATGTGTGAGGAAAGTGCACAGGATGGTGGGTGCTGTACATTGGGTTTGGAATCCAAAGTTCACATTAGAGTTGGAAGTGCTGGTAGATGAAATGTCCAGAGTAAAGTCCACAGTCATCTGCTACATTAGACCAACATGAACCTTCATCTCATGTGGGCGATTTGTGTGCGATTGAACAAGGTGAACGGGTTGCGCACAAAGAACATTGTCCAGAACAGGTTTAGAGGCCCTGGGGGATGTGCTGGGACGTCTGCCTCTCACATGTCCTTCTTCGGATGACCCCTCTTCTTCTTGGGGGGGGGGGGATCCTCAGGTGTAGGCCTCTGTGGTGCAGGGGACTCTCCGCCAGATTCCTCCTCCCTCCCTGTGGCGCTGGCAGATGGTGTTGCAACAGATGTTGTGGCCACACAGGGAGGTGTGGACAGGTTTGTGTTGATCTGGCGGAGGCATTGGAGTATGTCCCGATGCACCGCAGTAAGGGCATCCCACTTTGCCTCCATGCGGGCATGGTGGGCAGCCTGCTCCTGTTGTATGTCCTTGAGGATCCCCACTACCTGGCCAAATCCTCCGGTGCTATCCTAGTACGCATCTATGATGAATGCCAGTTTGGGGTCATCATGCAGTCCAGACCCCTCTGCAAGGCGCGCCCTCTGCCTCCCACCCCTCCCAGCACCCCTATCCACACGGGCGGGACCAGCGGCGGGACGCACAGGTGACACTGGGACCCCTTGGATGGTGTTGCTGGTGGTGTTTGCTGTAGCTTCCGGGGGGTCCTGTGTCCCTGTGCTGTGGGTGTTCAGTGGCCTTGGTCTGTCTGTGTTGGCGGGGGTGCCCTGTCGGTTTCCAGATGCTGGAGGCGTGGGTACAGGGGGTGCAGATGTTGATACTGCTGGTGCTGCATGATGACTCACACCGGAGGAGCCAGGTTGGTCATCGTCATCCGAAGAAGACCGAGACAGAGTCAAACCAGAGAGCTCCGTGTCCACCAGAGTCTGGGACTGGGAATCCTCTTCATTTGGTGCTGGGTCCCCAGCACCACCTGTGTTTGGAAGAGACACACAATGTAAGTTATGTTTCTACAGGCATCAATGGTTCACAAATATGACATATTCTACTGTACGAACGGATGCCTACCTGTTTTTTCCGGCTTGTCACGGACAGAGTTTGATATTGTTGTTGCACATTGCCCAGCCATGAAGAAACATTTCAATGTGCATGTCGAAGTGTGTGCATGCCCAGCTCATGGATAGATTTGTCTGTACATGACCATTGCGACTCAAGGGCCATCACATTTCTGACACAGGTGTGTCATCCTTGTACACATGTGAGCTTTAACAAGGACATACGTGCTATTCCACTGGGAATATGTTGTACTATTGGGGCATGTGTGGTAGCAGAGTTTGCTAGTCTTTGTGTGCCACATTGGTGTGTTGGTACGACATGGTCACAGTCCGGTATGCCTGTGATCTCTTTGGAGGAAGTGTTTTCTTCCAGTGTTCCTAGTTCTCATTTCATACAAGTGATGATGTCCCCATCGTTAATGATTCTGGTGCTGAGTTTTGTACGTGCATATGTGATTTGACTTGTCAATGTTCCACATGTTGACATGGATTGGGCAAGGTAGCACTCTGGCTTTTCAATGTTCATGACAGTGAGGGCCGTTGGTGTGTGTGTGTTGCAGTTTGGTTGCTGTGAGTAGCATGTCTCCTCTAATGCTGTCCATGTTTGACCTTGTGTCTACAGTGTCTGTCAGTGAGTGGTGTGTTGTGTGAAGGATGCCTATGTTTCAGCACGATGTAGGGGTGGAATGCAGCTCACAACAGCACAGAGTGTGAATGTGACCATGCTATGGTGTCGGCTATATTGGTGTGTCCATTCCATTCACTGTCAGATGTCCCCTGTCAATGATGTATATGTGAATTCCTGTGTGTTTTGTACAGTGTACCATATATATGACTCTCCACATTGGTCATCTGCAAGACACACCTCCTCTGCATGGCCAGGGGGCACCCCTGGTCACTGCATCCCCAGACAATGATTTAGAACATATGGTTGTAATGGATGTGTGTGCGACAGGGTTTTGTTTTGTCAGTGCATATGTGTGATTGTCAGCCACATCATTTCTCAGGCCCAATGTCAGACATCTTGACAGTCCCTTCACACTCCCTGTGAGGTGAGCATGGTTCAGTGTGAGCCTGCTGGGCCATGTGGGTGGGTGTGGATTGTCTGTGACTGCAACTCCCATCATGGACTTAGCTACACCCCCCTTCCCAGCATGCCCATACTTCCTCCCTCTTGACTCTGCTTCCCTGTGAGGGGGTGTGACAGCAATGGTAAGATGGCTGACCATGAAGTCCTGGTGTTTGTTGTTGCCCAGTTCCCAGCAGGGCCTTGTGCTCCCCACAACAGAGCCCAGTGTCAGACATCTTGTCAGTCCCTTCCCACTCCCTGTGAGGTGAGCATGGTTCAGTGTGAGCTTGCTGGGCCATGTGGGTGGGTGTGGATTGTCTGTGACTGCAACTCCCATCATGGTCTTGGCTACACCCCTTTCCCAGCATGCCCATACTTCCTCCCTCTTGACTCTGCTTCCCATTGAGGGGGTGTGACAGTAATGGCAAGATGGCTGGCCATGAAGTCCTGGTGTTTGTTGTTGCCCAGTTCCCAGCAGGGCCTTGTGCTCCCCAAAACAGAGCCCAGTGTCAGACATCTTGTCAGTCCCTTCCCACTCCCTGTGAGGCGAGTATGGTTCAGTGTGAGCTTGCTGGGCCATGTGGCTGGGTGTGGATTGTCTGTGACTGCAACTCCCATCATGGTTTTGGCTACACCCCCTTCCCAGCATGCCCATACTTTCTCCCTCTTGACTCTGCTTCCCTGTGAGGGGGTGTGACAGCAATGGCAAGATGGCTGACTGTGATGTCCTGGTGTTTGTTGTTGCCCAGTTCCCAGCAGGGCCTTGTGCTCCCCACAACAGAGCCCAGTGTCAGACATCTTTTCAGTTCCTTCCCACTCCCTGTGAGGCGAGCATGGTTCAGTGTGAGCTTGCTGGGCCATGTGGATGGGCGTGGATTGTCTGTGACTGCAACTCCCATCATACGCTTGGCTACACCCCCTTTCCCAGCATGCCCATACTTCCTCCCTCTTGACTCTGCTTCCCTGTGAGGGGGTGTGACAGCAATGGCAAGATGGCTGACTGTGAAGTCCTGGTGTTTGTTTGGCTACAAGTCCAAAGAGAGCCCCTGTGCTTCACACAGCAGCACCCAGTACGGGGTATCTTTTGCTGATATTTCACTGAGGTGTGGGTCAATGCATTCTACCCGGTGAGTTGTGTGGAGTTTATGTTGAGGGGGTGTGTGTGTCTCCACATGCTGGTAAGTATGGTCAGAGCTGTCAGTCCTCCTTCCCATCCGGCCAGACATCCCACCATGAAACGTGCTTCCAATGGAGGGCGTGCAAGTTGTCTTTCAGGATGTCAGTCAGTGCTGTCCTGCTTCTGATTTGCACACAACCCCTACCAGGGTGTGGTGCTCCCCATAGCAGGACCCAGTGTCAGCCATCTTGTCAGTCATTTTCCACTCCCTGTGATGTGGGCATGGTTCAGAGAGGTCTTGATGGGCCCATCAGGAGGGGGAGCATTATCTGTGACGACAACCCCCATCATGCTTTTGGATACACTCACTTCACCTGCATCCACACTATTCCTTCCGGTCAGTCAACTGGACTGTGAGGCGGTGTGTTTGTGGTGGCATACTGTCTGGCAGTGTTTATTTAGCTTTGTGCCACTGCCTTGCTCTATTTGTGTGTAGGTTGGTACATGTCATGACACATTTCCAAGTCACTATAAGATGGCAGGTATTGTGTTTGTCTGACTAGCATACGCATCTTGGGATGATTATCTATTGGTTACTGTGGCTTTGCTTGCGGTGCATAGTTTCACTGTCCCCTTGCCACACAATATTGGGTATGTTGTTTGTGTACTCACCAGGCTCTGGTATGTCTGCTAGACCATGGACGCTCTTTGGTGGTAGGATGTCCCGCACCTTCTCCTCCCAGGTCCTGAAGTAGACTGGTTCGGCAGGAGGGCCACCGCCGGTGCACTGACTCAGGGCGTGATCTTTTTCAATGAGTTTCTTGACCCTCCTGCGCACGTCATACCACCTGTTCTGGATATCGTCCTTTGTGCGCCTTGCTGGTGCTTGTGCGTTCACCTTGTCCACAACCCTCGCCCACATCTTTGTTTTCTGTGACATGGGGGTCCTTTGGACCAATTTACCAAACAAATGTGGCTCTACTCTGATGATCTCGTCTACCAGCACTTCTAACTCACTATCTGTGAACTTTGAATTCTTCTTTAGGGGCATGGTGATGGGTGGTGGTGGTGAGTGATGTGTGTGTGAGGGTGCAAGTGGGGGTGGGTTAGTGTTGGTTTTGCTAGCTGTATGTGTGAGTGCTTTTGGTGAGGTGCTGATGGTGTGTGAGTTGTGAGTGTGTCTGTGGTTGCTGTGTGATGGTGTTTGCTGCTGGCTGTCTCCTATTTGCAAGGGATCATGGTAGTGATTGCAGTCCTTTATATGGTTGGAGTTGTGGGTGTGTCTTTGTCCCAGGTTTTTTTATTTGATATTTATTGGCTTTGTCATTGTTTGTTTGGTCCTTTTTTTGTCTTTTTTCCTTTGGATTTTGTAGGCATGAAGGAGACGTTCTTCTGATGGAAATGGACGCTGATGTTGGCTCGTGCGGGCTTCTCCATGCCTCATTCACGCTGCCTATCTTTTGTGTTTCATACGCGTCGGTCGCGGAGATCTCTATTACTTGTGGGCCCGGTTTTCTGTGCGCCGGTCGTGCGGCTTGGTCTCCGTGCGAGTCGGTCTGGTTTTACACGCATTGCATCGTACTGCGTGGGTCGGACATCGCGGGTACGTGTCGGTCGGGTTCATTCCGGGTTCGTGTCAGTCGGTGAAACTCGCTCAGGTTTTCCGGACAGAGCACTATTATCCCTACGGCTCGGTCGTACGGCTTGTATTACGTACGTGTCGGTTGTAATTCACACGCGTTGCATCGTACTGCACGGTTCGTACGCGCTGGCCCGTGTCGGTCGGTCTCCGGTCCGGGTCGGTACGATTTGCGGCCGGAATCGGCCCCATAATGTTAAAATAAATTGAACATATACATATAAAATATAATATCCAGTGAGTGCAACAGTAGAGAAAGTGTTGGATAGCATAGGGGTAAAAATTACTATTACAACTCCAGAGAGTGCAACAGTAGGGAAAGTGTTGGATAGCGTAGGGGTAAAAATTACTATTCCCACTCCAGAGAGTGCAACAGTAGGGAAAGTGTTGGATAGCGTAGGGGTTAACATTACTATTCCCACTCCAGAGATTACAACAGTAGGGAAAGTGTTGGATAGCAAAAGGGTTAACATTACTATTCCCACTCCAGTGAGTGTAACAGTAGGGAAAGTGTTGGATAGAGTAAGGGTAAAAATTACTATTCCAACTCCAGAGAATGCAACAGTAGGGAAAGTGTTGGATAGCGTAGGGGTAGAAATTTCTATCCCCACTCCAGAGAGTGCAAGAGTAGGGAAAGTGTTGGATAGCGTAGGGGTAAAAATTACTATTCCAACTCCAGAGAGTGCAACAGTAGGGAAAGTGTTGGATATCGTAGGGGTAAAAATTACTATTCCCACTCCAGAGAGTGCAACAGTAGGGAAAGTGTTGAATAGCGTAGGGTTAAAAATTACTGTTCCCACTGCATGGAGAGTGCAACAGTAGGGAAAGTGTTGGATAGTAAAAGGGTTAAAATTACTATTCCCACTCCAGTGAGCGCAACAGTAGGGAAAGTATTGGATAGAGTAGGGGTAAAAATTACTATTCCAACTCCAGAGAGTGCAACAGTAGGGAAAGTGTTGGATAGCGTAGGGATTAAAAATAACATACTTATCAATTAAATACTTTTTTTAAAATTAAATAATGATTTATTAATAAATACCAATACATTAATTATAAATACCAATAAATTTAAATGAATCATTACTTTAATAACATTAAATTACTTCCCACCCTATTCCCCAATAAACACACAACCCACTCCACATAAAATTTAACACAATTAATATAATGATCAATTAATAAAAAAGAATTACCAGATAATAATGAATTAACAATAAATTAATTATCAAAAAATATTAATTAATAACAAATAATTACCAATTAATAATTAATTATCAATAAATGAATTATCAATACCAATAATTATTAATAAATAATTACAATTATACTAAATTACTTCCCACCCTCTACCCCTATAAACACACAACCCTCTCCTAAACTAAATGAACACAATTAATATATTTATCAATTAATAAAAATGAATTATCAATACCCAAAAAATAAAATTATTAATTAATTTATTATAATTAATTCACTTCCCCCTATAAACCCACAACCACCTCCAATAAAAAATTTATACAATTAATATAATTATCAATTAATCAATTAATAAAATGAATTACCAATTAATAATTGATTAACAATAAATTAACTCCTGAGGGGAGGAGCCAAGATGGCGACCGGAGCAGACGCTTGAGCGCCCGGCTCCGTCGGCCCTTGGCCCCGGACTATTATCCTGACTCCTATCCTTGACGATTCTCGAGGTGAAACGTGTACGACGACGCGCTGTCCACGCCGCCACTTTCCCGAAGTCTCAGCCCGCCCGGATGCCGGAGTTTTTGGTGCTTTTGTTCTCCGCCCTGGACCCCTGCTCCATTGTGGCCTTTGCCGGCCCCCAGGAAGCTCCGCAGACCCGCTAGCGTGACTCCGAGCCCCGCGGTCCCGACCTCACCTAACATCACGGACTGTCGCCAGATGAGCCTGGGGAGGGACGGCCAGACACCTCCTGCACCCTGCGCCTGAAGGGCTGGGGCTGTAGGGTAAGCCCCGGTGAGGCGGATCTCCTGCCCCGATCTGTGGACCGCGCTGTGGGAGGCTGCCGACCCCCTTCTTCTATTGCCTAGTCGGCTGCAAAGAGAACCCGAGGGAAGGGAGGCGCCTGTTGGCTTTCCCGGTTTCGGAGCAGACCTGAGGGGAACTGACTCCTTGCTACGACCCCCCCCCCCTGGCCATTGTACCGTCCGGCGGTAAAACATGGCGTTGTTTGCCTGCTCGCGGCTGGGGGGTGATACTCCGGTCTTGCCCGCTTCCTGCTTCGCCCTCCCTCCACCAGACACCAGATCCACGGTGCCGTCCCGGATTGCTGCCGATGTGGGGGTGCAGCTTCCGCTGACATGCGGCTCCGTACTGGCTGTCCTGCGGGACTTTCGTTCACAAATGTTTGCTCGCTTTCAGGCGCTAAGTGAGCAGTTTGACTCCCTGTTGCCGGCTGCGGGCCGTGAGCGCTCCGTCTGTCATCAACACGGCGTGGGTCTGCCAGTGCTTTTGTCCCCTTGCGGGGACGCAACGGCGGTGTGTGATCGTGCTACACTGGTGCCTGCACCTGGCTTTCCCGGCACCCAGGATCAATTGCTCTCCAGCTTAACAGCGGATACTTTGTTTCCCCGTTCATTGCTGCCTGCTTCATTGTTGCCTGCCTCACCGCGTCTGCAAAAGTATCCAGCTGAGCAACACCTAACATCCTCGAGGAATCGTTCACGGTGGCCTACTGCTTCTTTTCTGTGGAACTCCTGTACTCTACATGTCATGTCCGGACTTTCTGTGGTGCACAAAGGGACCTCTACAGATGGTCGGCGGCCATTTTGGGATTCTACTTCACCATCTTCTCCCAAACGGCCATATTGTCTTTGTCTGCACGGGATGCGGGGCCTTCATGTAGGGGCTGGCTTAATCTCAAGCCCGCGATCGGGCCAGGGCTAGACTGATTAATATCGCCATGGTTTCACGGAGGGGCTGGACTGGGACTGGAACTGTATTTGTACTTTGTGCGCATTCGTCGCGATTTGTCTTCCTTCATCTACATTGTTGTGACAATTCATTTTCACACGACCGCTTTTGGGGTAGTGGGTTCTCAGTGTGTGGAAGCCGAAGATGGCCGATGGTTTAGGGCGCTCTGATGATACGTAGGCTCCTCCCCACCTTCTTCTTTTTGGGAGTTTAGATTAGAATAGTCCTATTCTTTTCTCACCCCCTTTAACATAGGTGTATTGTTTTCTTCTCTTTCTTTACTTTATTCTTACTCTCTTTCTTGTCTATATTTCGGGTTTATTGGGCGACAGGCACTATGCTGGGGGGGGGGAAGGCCGTAGCCTCCGCATTGGTGTAGGGTGGGGGGGTAACTTGCTGTCTCTAATTAGTTCTATGGGCCTTTTTTCTCTTTCTGTTTCTGCGCTATACTTGTTTCGATTCTGGGTCCGGGTGGGGGGTTGACTGAGTGGGGGCGGCCTTGGAGGGGTGCGTACTTGCTTATGTGACTATCCTGTTATATAACTGCATTGCCTCACTGCCTGCGATTTTACTTCCATTGCTGTTTTAATGATGCTGCTGCTCTCCGTGTGGTGAAGATATCGTGCGGACTCGAATCTCCTTGGTTCTTATTCTTCACTGACTATTTCCCTGATAAACTTATTTTGAAAACTTTAAAATTAACCTTCACTTCTCCTTTCCCTGGGGTCAAGGATCTCTCCAGTGTATGTTTCATAAATCGTTGCTACCCTTGACCGTTGAAGCACAGGGGCCGTAATGTTTGTATCAGTGCTTAACCGTATCGTGGCCGGCCTGAAGGTTGTAGGCCCGTATTTGTTCTTTTGATATGCACGAATAAAGGTTTTATAAAAAAAAAAAAAAAAAAAAACAATAAATTAACTATCAATACCTATAAATAAACATTCATAATTACTTAATTACAATTAAATTACTTCCCACCCTATTCCCCTATAAACCCACAAACCTCTACGGTACTAAAACACAAAACGGACTTTAAAAAAATATTAATACATATATTTAAAAATAAATACAAAACATAACAAAACAAAACATCTGGAACACATACAAATAAAATACATACTAAAATACATAAAACTAACCTAAACATCGACATTATTAACATCGATATTTTTGCTATCGATATTACTAACTTTGATATTAAAAAAAAACGATATTTCTTACCTTCAGGTCGATATTCTGGTCACCGATATTCTCGATGTCGATATTTTGCCCCTATGATATTTAAAACTCGATATTAATGTAGGTCGAAATAAAAAACTCGATATTTTGTCTGTGCACCATATCGCTCTGTGTGTTCAACACTTTAGTGTACCTTAGAGAACTGGATCAATCAGTCTCCCACCTCCCTAATGAATTTGACAAGTTATTCTCACTCAGCTGTCATCAGAGTTTACATGCACATACTGTGCTTGCTGTGCCATAAGACTCAAGCTGCACCCTACTGACTGGGCCAAAATAGGCTGAAAATGGTCTAGCATTGCTTGTGTTCCTGTCAGAGGGGATTTCGCCTGGTACTTGGGCTGGCTGGTTCTCGGCTGAGGTAGAGTGATGGGCAAAAAGTGATGAATTTGATTCTGACCTTCAGTAATTACCGAGATTAATTCAAGCAGTCCACCTATTCCTTTTTTTTTACCTCAGTGCTGCTCCACTTGAGTTGACAATAATTTGTAGTATATGTGTCATGGATCAGGTGATCCTGTTTTATATTCCAACAGGATGTCATTTTCTGTTAAGAATAATGATTGTCTGGAGGACGATCTTTCAGTGATTTTGTCTGAGAATGGAACAGTAGAGATTGACCAATAGTTTGCGGTTTGTCATGGTATGCGCCATGTGTCTTTTAAGAATAGTTTCGAGATTGGAGGTTTTTGAGCTCACATTCGACTATTCCAATTGCCAAGAAGGAATTGATAATGACTGTCATCAGGGTGCCAGAAGAGCATTTCATGAAGATGTTCTTAAATATATGAGTAGGGACTTGAGCTGGATGTAAAGCCGGATGATCACACACTTTTATAGAGTTAGTAAAATCATCAGGAAATGGGGGTTAAAGAAGAGTTGTGTCAGTTGACATCCTGCTTTGTAAATCAATTTGTCGAGACCGGGTTTGAGAAATTGTATTTAACTGCTTTTATTTCATGTCCAGACAAATTGCCAAAACTTCCAGTCAGTTTTGACTCAGTGTATTCATGGTTCTGGAATGCAAAAATTATTTTGTAATGTTACCTTGATGAATTAGTGGTTCTGGGATATGGATGGAATTATAGTAATTTTTAATTGTGACTTTATAAATTCTGGAGTGGCAATGGGGTGCAGGTTTATCCTTATTGTTGTAGGGTTTCGTCCCGAGTCTTTCCATGTTCCTTGTATTTGTTTTTAGAGATTTTCGTTCAGTTGTCAATCAGGGCCGTTCACATACTGGTGAGTAGTTGAGGACTTCTTGAATGGAATAGTAGAGGATGGAAGTCGACTCAAAGTCAGTTGTCGAATGTTGTTATCAGGTTGTTTTTTAAAGAACAGCAGTTGAAGAAGGGCAGAGTCAAAGGTCTAACCATTATTGCGTATTATATGTTACTAGTAGTCTTTAGTAACCAAATAATGAAGAAGTTGCAGGGAAGGAAGTGATGGTCCGTCCAAGTGACAGCAAGTTTTCCCGTTATTGTGATAATGTTAAGAGGGGCAAATATTTAATCACTTGTATACTTAGCTGCCTGAGCCACAAGGATGGAAAATGATCAATTCCAGTTATAAGGTATGTGTCTAGTTTGATACAGTTCATGTTTGTCAAATCAGGCATCCCAGTATTCAGAAATTAGGATGTTTTAAGGTGATCACCGAAATAAGGTCCAGTTACGGATCCATGAATGCAGGGTTGTGTCCAGTGTTGCTAGAACAATTTTCATAGTGGGGGTGCTGCCAGCAATGTTACATCAAAGAAGTGGATTGTGAAAAATCTCAGAATAGTACAAAGTGTAGAAAATGAGCCACGCCTATTCAGGTGAGTAATAAGGGTGTGGTATGTAGCTGGTGGTGAATTATGAAGCTCTCTGTCGCCAATATATTATTAAAGCATGATATGCCGTTTACTGCCTGCTCATTTTCCATTAAAATGACAACGTATTTTGTACAAACATATTTTACTGATAAAGTTAGGTAGCACATGAAAAATAATGTGTTGAAATAGGGTTTCAGCGAATATTTGTCATTTGGGCATTATCAAGGAAGGTGTCTCCATTTGTTTTGATCCTACTAAAATCTCTGTTTCCATCACACGTCAGAATTACAAAAGAGGCAAGTATTTTATGCTTTCATAACTACTGATATATTTTGAAATATTTGTACATTGCTGCACAGGAGTGCTGCAGAACCCTCTGCACTCTACTCCAGCACCTATGGTGGTGCCTGGGAGGTAGCTAGATCAGAAGAAAAGCAGATATGAGGGTTTGGGGATGGAGAGAATTAGCAAAGTAAAGATTTGTATTCTAGACAACGTAGTTTAGTACAGATATTGTTGGGAACAAGCTTTTATAGGCAGTTTCTAGGGTTCCTTCAATCTTATTAATGCTTGGATTTCTGAATAACAGAAGAGTGGTCCTGCATCATTTATTAGCTAAGTGTCTGTGATAAATAGCAAGCCACAACTCCAATCCATAGTAGATGTTAATTTGTTTTTTCTTAATTTGTCAGATTAAATTATACACAAGAGAGAAGATGGTTAGTTGTAAGAGGTAGGTGAAGTGACTATATGTTTTAGTGCGAAGCTGAAGGGGAGGGTGAAATGTAGGTCAGATCACAGTTTGATGTTTGCATGCTCAATAGTGATTTTACTTGATTTGGCTAAGGCAAGGCGTAAGAAGCACGAGGAGTTAACTTGGGGGAGTTCACAGGGAGTTTGGTTTTGGTGGAAAGAGACAAGTTGGGTACAGGAGATGAGGAGCTGAGAATGAGAAACATAGAAAAAAGGAGCAGACAGAGAGGGTTGATGTAGTTGTGAAACAATGGACTAGTGTGGTGGTATCGAGAGAGCCAGAGTATGTTTGAATTGTTAGTATCCACAGATGAAAGATAAGGTGTATGGTTGAGGGGAGGAGGAAGATAGTTATTAGAAATGAAAATTAAGATTTTACATGAAAGTATGTGTTATGTCTTTTCTGTAGTTAACAATGCAAGAATGTAGTGGGGAAGTTCTGCTTTTTCATTCATTGTGTAAAGTTCTTTTTGAGGTCGCTATGTTGAATGTGCTTGTACTGTGATGAAAGGAACATTAGGGCCAGCAGACATACGCTGAGTTGTTGCAAGAGACACCAAGAATTCTTTTGGGCACAATTGTACTGGGGAATACATACAAATAACGAGAGTTTTCCTTGCATGAGGAAAGCAGAGCATACTGCTAGGATAGACCGTGGAAGCCAGAAATGGGATCCGAATTCACAAGCGCAAAGTTGGTGCTTACTGCACAGTATGATTGTGGAACATGCCCCCATGAGCAGATGCCATGAAAAGCAGGCCCAGAGTGAGAGGCAGGTGTGTGGTGTAGAAGGGCCGAAGTTAAGATCACCGCCTCACATTGTCAAGTCTTTATTCAAGTGTTTAGTTAATTAAAGCAAACACAAGGATATGATGGACAGAGCGCTGACATTTTTCAGACACTCACCCCTAGTCACAGATCTGGGTTGAATCCATCATCATTCTTTAGCTCACTTCGCTACCTCAGTTCAGACCCAGCTATATGCGAATCAGTCTTGACCCTGTGCCTCATGGGAACAGTCCGGCCGGAACTGCCAAGCCAGGTTTTCCCTGAACCGTAAACAAGCATCCTGGGACCGGTTCTGGGTAACACCCTTCATCAGCCAGGCTAGCTTGAATCCAGTGGCAAAGTGAGCAAGGGACCCACGTCTTGGCAAACCCTGCAAACTTAGGGCAAACAAAGCAAACACAAGGAGATGATGGATGGATCGCTGAAACCTTTCAGACACTCATCCCCAGTCAAAGATCTGTGTTGAATCCATCATCATTCTTTAGCTCACTCTGCCACCTCACTTCAGACCCAGCTATATGCAAATCAGTCTTGACCCTGTGCCTCATGGGAACAGTCCAGCCCGAACTGCCAAGCCAGGTCTTCCCTGAACCGGAAACAAGCATCCTGGGACCGGTTCTGGGTAACACCCTTCATCAGCCAGGCTAGTTTGAATCTAGTGGCAAAGTGGGCAAGGGACCCACGTCTGGGCATACCCTGCCAACTGAGGGTGAACAAAACAAACACAAGGAGATGATGGACGGAGCGCTGAAACGTTTCAGACAACTCACCCCAAGTCACAGGTCTGGGTTGAATCCATCATCATTCTTTAGCTCACTTCGCCACCTCAGTTCAGACACATGTATATGTAAATCAGTCTTGACCCGGTGCCTCATGGGAACATTCCAGCCCAAACTGCCAAGCCAGGTCTTCCCTGAACCGTAAACAAGCATCCTGGTATTCTGGAGAACACCCTTCATCAGCCAGGCTAGCTTGAATCCAGTGGAAAAGTGAGCAAGGGCCCAACGCCTTGGCAAACCCTGCAAACTTAGGTCAAACAAAGCAAACACAAGGAGATGATGGATGGATCGCTGAAACTTTTCAGACACCCACCCCCAGTCAAAGATCTGTGTTGAATCCATCATCATTCTTTAGCTCACTTTGCTACCTCAGTTCAGACCCAGCTATATGAAAATCAGTCTTGACCCTGTGCCTCATGGGAACATTCCAGCCCAAACTGCCAAGCCAAGTCTTCCCTGAACCGTAAACAAGCATCCTGGTATTCTGGATAACACCCTTCATCAGCCAGGCTAGCTTGAATCCAGTGGCAAAGTGAGCAAGGGACCCACATCTGGGCATACCCTGCCAACTTAGGGCAAACAAAGCAAACACAAGGAGATAATAGACGGAGTGCTGAAAATTTTCAGACACTCAGCCCCAGTCACAGATCTGGGTTGAATCCATCATCATTCTTTAGCTCACTTCGCCACCTCAGTTCATACCCAGTTATATGCAAATCAGTCATGACCCTGTGCCTCATGGTAACAGTCCAGCCCGAACTGCCAAGGCAGGTCTTCCCTGAAGCAGAAACAAGCATCCTGGGACTGGTTTCTGTGCAAAACCCTTCATCAGCCAGGCTAGCTTGAATCCAGTGGCAAGGTGAGCAAGGGACCCACGTCTGAGCATACCCTGCCAACTTAGGGCGAACAAAGCAAACACAAGGAGATGATGGACGGAGCGCTGAATCTTTTCAGACACTCATCCCCAGTCACAGATCTGTGTTGAATCCATCATCATTCTTTACTTCACTTTGCCACTTTTACATTGATGTATATGATTCAATAATCCAAATTCTAAGCGCACTTAAGCTGGCAAGGCTGATTTTAGAATGTTAAACACAGATTTGAATACTCTTGTTTGTATCTTATTTAAGATGTTTACTTCATGACCACTCAGTATTTCCATGACGTATGTCATTGATGGCATTAGCTGGGCACGCATTACTGTTAGCAGGTGGCTTAATGATGGACAGCTCAGTTTCTTTTTTAATAATTTAAAGCCATAGGTTTGCGATTGAGCTTTCGCCTGCATGGCTTCAAAATGCTGTTTAACTTTCATTCGATGCTCAATGTTGTATACCAGGAATTTATAAGTGTCGACTACCTCAACTTTTTTTCCCTTTCAGGAACCAAGAGTGCTTCTTGTTTGTTGAGTCTACCAGCCGTACTAACTTTAGTTTTTTTCCGATTTAACTCTAGCCCTTGTTTGTCCATATAACGTATTAGGGCCTTTATGCTGCGTTGCAATCCTATTGGCGGTTTGGCTTAATAAGGCTATATCATCTGCATAAGGAAGACATCATATTTCCTCATGAACCGAGGTTGGCGGGTGGGAGTTCAGTAATGCTGCTGCAAGATCTGCCATATATATATTAAACAAACATGGTGTTAAAACGCACCCCTGTTGCAGACCATTTATAGTATCTATATTATTTGTGGCATGGGTTCCATCTCCAATTTTAACCCAGGCCCAAGTTCCTGTATATAGCTGTATAATTGCCCTCAATAGGCTTTTTGGTATGCCTCACATGGCCATTTGTTGCCACAAGTGCCCCCGCGGCACCCCCGCACATTAGGACTAAACGTTTCACCTTCATATAATTGATTTTGGATGGTCACCCTTCTCCATGTAATCATGGGCATTGCTTCTAGTCTTTGACTCTAAACCCACAAATTGTAGCTATCAGGTTTTTTACTTTAACTTAATGTCGGCTAACTATGACTGCAGCACCTAGAATGTATTTGGTTACCATGTTACTAGGAGTGGAAAAAGTATTCATATTGACATGGAGCGAGATGTTAACCCTAGTTGTGTTAGTGCAACTAGTTAAATGGAAGCAGAACAAAACTACAACACCCAGAATGCACTGTGGTATCAAAAAGAAGTCCAGATTAGAAATAGCGCCTTTAATGGCCTGCAGGGAGGTAGTCACTATAGCGGACATGTACTGGGTGTCATGCAGTGACTGAAGACTTGTGCTCAGTGTTTGAGCAAAGAGAAACTGAGCTTAGTGTAGACGCAATCGATTAATGCAAGCCACAGTACATCAGCAGTGCATGATGTTGTATGGGCAGCTGCGCGATCTAGAGAAAGACAATACATCACGAATTTACTGCTTCACAGGAGAGAGTTGTGGCCCAGAGCAGCTTCAGGAAGCAACGTAGGAAGAACAGACTGTTTGTTCAGATTAGATGGCAGGGAGTGGAAGGGCTCTGCCCACAAACTTTAATCCTATTTGTGCAGGATCTTTATTGAGAAGTCCAGAAGAAGAAATACAGGAATTTGTGTTCCATAAGAACATCTTCCAGCAAGTCAGCTGCTGTTATGTTCTTTTAATCTATATTCTTAGTTCATTCAATTAGTATTTATTATTAATTGAGTGTTTGTACTTGTTGCCCTTGTTGTCGCTCTCTATCCCGCACCCAGTTCAGTAACAGAAATGTTACTGCTTTTCGCTCTGCAGTAAGAAGAACCAGGGACAAAGTTAACTCCACTGTGGGCTTGTGTTGGGAAGGTGTGTGCCGGTGAAGAGTGATGAAAAGAGTGGCAGAGCGTTGGAGGAAGTGCAAATGATGTTACGATTGGATAAGAGATAATTTGTGGAAGATGTGGAAGCTTTAATTGGTCAAGCATATATGAACTAAGCTAAATAAAATGTCAAAATTCAAGGGCCCATATCCAACTGCCCAGGTCAAACAGGATTACTTTAGAAGCAATCCCAGAGTCATTGGATGATCATCCAACTACTCTAGAAGTCATTTTCACATCATCAGACATCATCAAGCTCTTGAAGTCATCAGCAGAGTTTAGAAACTTGAGCTCGATGACTTGTGGATGACTTGAAAATGAGCATCTGATGACTTCACAAGGTGTGACTATTCCTGATGACTTCAGGAGGATTTAAGAATGAGTATGCGATGACTTCACAAGGTGTGACTATTCCTGATGACTTCGGGAAGACTTAAGAATGAGTATGCGATGACTTCACAAGGTGTGACTATTCCTGATGACTTCAGGAGGATTTAAGAATGAGTATGTGATTACTTCATAAGATCCTATTGTGCTTGATGATTTGAAAATAAACATCCAAATCTCCACAAGCATAATTTCTTCTTAACATGATGAAATTGCTCCTTATGTTTTGAGAATGATTATACTTCTAGTGCAAGAGGTAAGCACAACTAATCTTTTACCACTACTACCATCACCCCGCATACCATCACAATGCAACTACCATTACGCGGCAATGCCATTACAACGCATGGCATTACAATGCATATGCATTAACCACACATGCTTTTACAACGAAATTTGTTGTAAATGCATGAATGGTAGAAGCATATGTGATTTATATGTAAGTATAAGGTATGTATAGGGTTTGGGTTTTGGAGTGTAGGGTTATATGTTTTGGGGTTCAGGGGTAATTATAGGGTTAAGGAGTTTGGGGTGCTGGGGTATTTATAGGGTTCAGGGTGGGTTTAGGTTTTGGGGTGTCTGGGTATTTTTAGGGTTCAGGGTGGGTTTAGATTTTGGGGTGCAGGGGTATTTTTAGGGTTCAGGGTGGGTTTAGGTTTTGGGGTGCAGGTTTATTTTTAGTGGTCAGGAGTAATTTTAGGGTTAAGGGCATGTTTGGGTTTTGGGATGCTGGGGTATTTTTAGGGTTCAGGGTGGGTTTAGGTTTTAGGGTGCAGGGGTATTTTTAGGGTTTAGGTTTTGGGGTGCGGGTTTATTTTTAGTTGTCAGGGGTAGTTTTAGGGTTAAGGGCATGTTTGGGTTTTGGACTGCCCAGGGTATTTTTGGGGTTCAGGGTGGGTTTAGGTTTTGGGGTGCAGGGGTATTTTTAGGGTTCAGGGTCGTTGTAGGTTTTGGGGTGCAGGTTTATTTTTAGTAGTCATGGCTAATTTTAGGGTTAAGGGTATGTTTGGGTTTTGGAGTGCTGGGGTATTTTTAGGGTTCAGGGTGGGTTTAGTTTTTGGGGTGCAGGGGTATTTTTAAGGTTTAGGTTTTGGGGTGCAGGTTTAATTTTAGTGGTCCGGGGTAGTTTTAGGGTTAAGGACATGTTTGGGTTTTGGGGTGCCCAGGGTATTTTTGGGGTTCAGGGTGGGTTTAGGTTTTGGGGTGCAGGGGTATTTTTAGGGTTCAGGGTCATTTTAGGTTTTGTGGTGCAGGTTTATTTTTAGTGGTTATGGGTAATTTTAGGGGTAAGGGTATGTTTGGGTTTTGGGGTGTTGGGGTATTTTTAGGGTTCAGGGTGGGTTTAGTTTTTGGGGTGCTGGGGTATTTTTAAGTGGCATGGTGGGTTAGGGTTTTGGGGTGTAGGGGAATTTTTAGGGTTCAGGGTGTGTTTGGGTTTAGAGGTGCTGGGGGATTTTTAGGGTTCAGAGTGGCTTTAGGTTTGGGGTGTAGTAGAAAATTTAGGGATCAGGGTGTGTTTTGTTTTTGCGGTGCTCAGGGTAATTTCAGTGTACAGGGTTCAGTTTAGATTTTGGGGTGCTAGGGTAGTTTAAGGGTTCAGGGTGGGATTGGGGGTGCAGGGGTATTGTTAGTGGTCAGGGTGTGTTTTAGGGTTCAGGGTGGATTTGGGGTGCCAAGGGTAATTTAAGATTTTAGTGGGCATGGGTATTGGGGTGGTATGGGTAATTTAACAATGTTAGGGGTGTTTAGTTATTGGGATAAAAAAGGCCTTTTTTTGTTTTTAGTTGTTTTTAAAAAATAATTAAAATTAAATATATATATACATATCATATTAAAAAATATATATATATTTACCATAAACACTTTTACAAATTTTATGCACTCACCGTGCACGCCTTTGCGTTGTCATGGCATGCGTGGTAAAGGCATATGCGGAGTAAAAGTTTGCGGGGTGATTATATCGCGTGGTTGTGCATTTTTATACAAAGGTGAAAAATTGCTTTGCAATTTTTAATAAACAAAAAGGGCAGAAATGGTGCTGTGCATGAATAGCAAAATGTATGCAGCGTTAAAGTTTGGAAATAGAATTACACGCACCTAAAAGTGGAAAGACTATGATGCCTCTATCATAGCTGCCAAGGTTTCAGATTGCGTATGTGTGACATTTTCATATTTCACTGTAATTAGGAGTGACATTCAACGACTATGAGTGACACTTTCCTGGGAACAAAAATCAAACAATGAAGATGAGGGAAATATATAAATAACAGAAATTAGATCCATTTGAGCAACCAGAAACACTAAAAAAAAGTCTTAATAAAGCTGCAAAGCACTAGAAATGGAAGGGCACTAAGCAACATGAAACACAGGGCGCTCTGGCACTAAGCAGGCCACTTGTTACTAGTAGCAAGTCTCATCTTCCGTACTCACAACAATACCAGTGGGCACTCGTTTTTGTGCCTTTCTGTCCTCTGTCCCTTTCGTTTTTCCCTCTTTTTTTTGTGCCTCTGCGCCACTCGTTTTTCTCTCTTTTTCTGCGCCTTTCTGCCCTCTGCCCCTGTCGTTTTTGGTGCCCTTCTGCCCTCTGTGCAACTCGTTTTTGTGCCTTTCTGCCCTCTGTGCCGCTCGTTTTGCTCTCTTTTTCTGTGCATTCCTGCCCTCTGCTCCTGTCTTTTTGGTGCCTCTCTGCCCTCTGTGCCACTCGTTTTTCTCTCTTTTTCTGTGCCTTTCTGCCCTCTGCTCCTGTCGTTTTTGGTGCCCTTCTGCCCTCTGCCACTTGTTTTTGTGTCCTGCCCTCTGTCCCTCTCGTTTTTCCATTGTTTTTTGTGCCTCTCTGCGCCACTCGTTTTTCTCTCTTTTTCTGCGCCTTTCTGCCCTCTGCCCCTGTCGTTTTTGGTGCCCTTCTGCCCTCTGTGCAACTCGTTTTTGTGCCTTTCTGCCCTCTGTGCCGCTCGTTTTGCTCTCTTTTTCTGTGCATTCCTGCCCTCTGCTCCTGTCTTTTTGGTGCCTCTCTGCCCTCTGTGCCACTCGTTCTTCTCTCTTTTTCTGTGCCTTTCTGCCCTCTGCTCCTGTCGTTTTTGGTGCCCTTCTGCCCTCTGCCACTTGTTTTTGTGTCCTGCCCTCTGTCCCTCTCGTTTTTCCATTGTTTTTTGTGCCTCTCTGCGCCACTCGTTTTTCTCTCTTTTTCTGCGCCTTTCTGCCCTCTGCCCCTGTCGTTTTTGGTGCCCTTCTGTCCTCTGTGCAACTCGTTTTTGTGCCTTTCTGCTCTCTGTCCCGCTCGTTTTGCTCTCTTTTTCTGTGTTTCCTTCCTCGATGCTGCCAGCACGATCTAGTCAATTTTAGTGACTAACACTCTTGACTATTTGTGAGAGCCAAATTCTAATAAAGTTGGAGAGTTAAAACAAATTTACAAGCATAAAAAAGAGCCAACTTAATTCTGAATACCATTGAAAATTGTGTGTTCATGGGATCGGCCACTTGTGCATTGGCACAATTTGGAGGTATCAATGAAGCTGAGCTAAACATTAGCCCGGGGGACTACTTTTGTCCTTCTTCAATTTCAAGTTCTTCATACCGGAAGTTGTACTCAGCCGGAAGTGGGTCTCAAGCAAGACCAGCGAGGCGAGGCGAGGGGAGATTAAGTGCTGGTGTGCCAAACCACCGACTATTGATTACCGGTGCCTTCTGTGCGTGTTTGCAGGAGAATGGAAGGGATATGCATTGCTGAATGTCGTCGGTATTTGTTTTTAGTAGAGTGGTTTATGGCTTGCCACCTTTACACTTATGGGCTTCTTCCTCAACTGCGCTTTCAAAGGCGGGAATCTGTAATCATGCCGGCTGATGAATGAGGCGCCAAAGGTGATGCGAGACCGAGCGGACTCTCGTTCAGCATCACATCACTGCAGTGAAACAGAGAGTGGGCAAGTATACATCAGGTAGTATTGGCGAAATGTACTACTAACCTGACTACTTTCCATGCTCTCCGTGTCACTGCAGCAGACGTGGGAGAACCCAAGATGTCCGGTAAGACTATGTTTGGGCTGCCAGTGGAGTAAACACGGGAGTCCAAGCCTCCCAGCTGCTGAAAACTTACAAGGCCCAGTTATGGTGCGAAGCGGGATGGGGTATTAGTGCAAGACCAGTCTTGTATGTGCATTGTATCCTTGGTACCAGTGCAGCGTTGAGTCGTTCGTGGGTGAAAACAAAGTTGACCTTTCCCCTCTACTTTTATGGACGAGTTCGCATTCAGGTTAAGGATAAAACGATCCTACTTTAAGCACATGGGAGGCTGCTAAGAAATATGCGTGCAATGTTAATAGGAATATTTTGAAAACGAGCACTCTCTTTCTAGGGTTACATAAATCAAGGTTAATTTGAATACAAGAAAAGCCTGCATTATGCGGCTGGCAGACAGTATAGTCATGAATCGGATCATGCTCTGTGCAGCGTATTATTCACACTTTTCGCCAAAATTAGGGCCATGCTATGCGTCTGAAATTTAGCAATGTCCACAAACATTTTGGCCACAAACAAGGTCTCCGTTCCCAATACCCTCCGCCACAGTCGCGCCTTTTTCTTCTGTCCAGGGCTTTAAGTGGCACCGGCAGCTCTGAAGAAGCAGGTGCTGAGATTGGTCCCTATCGGACTCCACATTTTTTGCCCTCGGGGTGAAAAAAAGCCAATTCTGCGGCAGTTTACACTTTTGATTTTCTTGCAATTGTATATTGCGCGAACTTGACCCAAAGGTATTGGAGCGCTTCACATGGGTAATAGTTACATGACACAAATACATCACTCCATATTATTTTTGGTAGGCACAGAGTTTAGTGATTTGCCTAGAATCACGGAATGGTGAGCATACGCCAAAACTCGAACCTGCTTTTTCCCAGCACCAAAGTCGGTATCTCCAGCCGTTAGTCTACAACTTCTACCACGAGGACTAACCCATTTTCAATATTCGGTAAAACGAAGGCTTAGTTGTTGCTTATACATCTTATGCAAATAACAAACATTGCCAAAGCCGATAGTCCTCGCATGTTGTAGGTGTAATGTTACTTGTTGTATCATATATCTGGCTGCAATGACAGAAGAAGAAACATACCAGTCGGGTGACACACTTTGCTAAGCTTAAGGGTTTTCAAGCCACCCTCTACTTCGGTCACGCCCCAATGAGAAAACCCTAGGTTTTTCATTCCACTTAAAGCCCTTCTTATCTCATATATATCACTCGCTCCACGGCTTCTTAAGCGGTGGCCACATTTTCTCTTTTGATTTTCTCACTGTGGCAGATGAAAAGCCTCCATTTTACAGCCGTAATCATATCAAGAAACAGAATATTCTCAACATTTTTGTTCGTTCCTGTTAGCCCATACCTTTAGTAGGTTGCACTTCTCATCTACTGTGCTTACAGGGGCATATTAACAAGCCAGGCGATAAAATTATCGCGGCTTTAGCGGCAGAAAACTGCCGCTAAAACGAAGATAATGGGCTTGATAATATGCTCCGTGGAATTCCAATTGAAACCCATGTTAAATGTGAAGGACATCTAACATGGGCTTCAATTGGAATTCCATAGAGCATATTATCAAGCCCATTATCGCTGTTTTAGCTGCAGTTTTCTGCCGCTAAAGCGGCGATAATTTTTTCGCCTGGCTTGTTAATATGCCCCTATGAACCGCCCCCACCGTGCCCTGGTGATTTATTGTGCTAAATAAGCAGAGACACGGGAATTAAGCAGTAGGGACGGTCCACATTATGCAGCATGGTGACTAACTTAGGCGGTCACAAAACAAGAATTATGTAGCATAATGGGTCGCATTTTTTTGATAGTATTACTTCGTTATTTTGACATCTGTGCATATGTTAACACTGTCTGTGCAAATGTGTTGCCTCATTACTTTTCAAATTAACACTCAAATACAGCAATAGGTAAAGTAAAGGTGACTGGACAGTATTTGTTACAGGCTTTCCACTGTGCCACAATACGCACTACTCTCCTTTTGGTAACTTTGATCCTTTTGAGCTAGAATCAACTTTTAAAAAAAAATCTGCAGTTTATGCAGCATATGATGGATTATGTGGCAAATTACGTGGAAAACGCAGCAGTTGTAGAATATTATAATTCAAGTAGCCCTGTATATAAGTTACATAAATGCAGGACCTGTCAAAACCTCAACAATATGCTGTTTGATGAGAGAGCTTCATAAATGTGCCAAATCTTATGTTTGAAACTTCTGCATAATGTTGTAAGTATACAAACGCTGCTTTATGATTTGATTTCTACCCTTCATGATAGTCTTGACAGCCCCCATAACACTCCACTCTGACTCTCCACTCTCCTTTTCCCCAGTAACTTTAGCTAGGCTGAACAACAGCCACGCTGGTGTACAACATGGCTGAAGCATATGGCAAAGCCAATAACTCTTGCATAGGCAAGACCTATTGGCTTTGTCTATGCTTGTTATTGACCTGGCGCAAACATCTTTATGAAGTGGGGGCAGTAGTAATCCATGTTCAATGACCTACTACACAAGCAGTTCAAAATATAGGGCAACACATTTGCTCCATTTTTAGGTCAGTTAGGCAGTGCATAAGAGACGTATTGTTAGCTTCTGTTGGCTTAGAGCCAGTATGTTGGTTTGCCAGTTGGCTTCATTGCCACTCTGAATTGCTTACTTCTTTTTCGTGTTTTTTTTACTTTCTCCCCGCTTTTTGTATTTGCCCCTCCTGGAGCATGGAAGTATTTCTGTGTCCTCGCACTGCTCACCTTTCCCAGTTTTAATTTTTCTTCTTGTTTAAGCACTCTTCGTGACTGCATGGTACATCTGTCTCACTATTGAGCTTTTCTACCATTCTCTCTATTCTCCCTTCACTCTCTGCTCTGTCTGCAATTTTTCTTTTGCTTCGCTTTACCCTCACACTCGCTGCATTCCATTATTCTCCTTCCCGGGTTTCCCTTCCGCTCTCCTTTATCGTTTTTCCCTCTGTCTTCTTTCTTCGCTCCTCTTTTCACTTTTTATTCTCACCATGTTGTAGCCCATTTTTGCACTCCTAATCTCAGCTTTCCCAGTTCTCTTAACATACTTTTTCTAACGTATTTATCTTTTCCTTCGTACTTCTCCATACTTATTTTCCCTTTTGTTTTTCCTTCTTGCATATATCTTTCATGGTTTCCACCTGTCTGATTCCTTTCTTCTTCGTCACTATTTTTCCCTACTCCTATACCTTAGAAAGTGTTTGTACATTGTAATCCAGGTCTGGTACGTTATTACGACGACAGTCCATGCACTGTGGGGGTAACTTCAACATTTTATATACTACTATCATCAGAACTGTTTGTTCAGGACTCACTTGCCAGCCCAACACTCACTCGCACTCTTCTCCAGACAGTGCAGATAGCAATTAAAAGTGACCCCAAATTGGCCCACTACCCCAAATCTCTTCCCTTGGGCCACTCGATCACTAAATTGCAGGCCACCCCTTGCATAGTCACAAAACTTGGAATCACTCTCCTACGGTGACGCTACTCCCTTACTATGCCACAAAGTGACACAACTGGGTTTGAACAATTTAAAATATTAAACAAGCAATGGCAAAGCCAAAAGTTCTGCCATTGATTACCAGCCATTTGGCTTTGTCACTGTTTGTTTTATTATGTTTTTTGAAAAACATTGTTAGGGGACACGTCAGGCGCACATGAATCTAAAACAATAATTGTCTAAAAGCAAAAATACTTTAGGTCTTAAAATCGCACATTGCCTTATAAGGTAAATACTTGGGGTGTGTGTATGTGTTTCTTGTGCCGTAATACCACTGCGCTTCAAAGTTAAGAAACGACCACACCTTTCACGGTGCTCAAATTTAAAGGCAGTGGCCGGTGCATGTTAATCAACTACATGCGCGCTATGCAAGAGTCTGTGCGCGCTGGTGAAATGCACTGTGCGCGCATGTTACAGGGAATGATGGCCTTCACCTCTATCTTTTCTCCTGGTAAGGTTTGAAGGTGGTGGGGTTGGGAAGGTAGAGAGAGTAGAGCAGCAGCGGCTCCTCCGTAATGGCAGAGGAGCGTTTCCCCACTGCTAAAAGCCAGCTGATTAACAATAAAACATAACAAAACTATATTATCCTTTTATTTTTTCCTGGATAGGCAGAGTCCGCTAAGTGGCCCAGTCTAGGACGGGGCAATCCTCAAGGGACAGTAGCAGGGGGGAGGAGCAGTTAGTTTGCATGTTGGTTTGGAAGGCCGTCTTAGGGCGGCCAAACCAACATGCGCACTTACATTTCTACAACCATCCTGTGTTGTATCTCCGGGTGGAGAAAGGCCACAGGCTCCCTGTGCCTGAGTGAGCGTTAAACCAGCCTGCTCAGCCAATCCCGGCACTGCTGTCATGCTGGGTAATAGCATGATAGTAGCTTTGGGATTGGGTGGGAAGTCTCGAAGCTGGACTGCGCTTCTGGAAGAAGCTGGACCCCGGCCGTGGCAGGTAAGTAAATTTATTATTATTTTTTTTTTAATACAAACTCCCCGATGCCCCACCACTTTCTATTGAAAGCAGCCACTGGAGTAGAGGCTTCTACATGACGGTGCCTGTCTTTGGCATAATTCTGGGTCTGACTGAATAGTTGTCATTCTTGACATATTGTGCCCCTTTGTTACATAGTGGTGCCCACACATAGCATAATGGCATTCCTGGAAATAAGGTGGTAATTCTTAGCTTATGATTGGAATAGTTTGCACAGTGATTCCCAACAATAGCAAAGATTTCACATGACCTGCAATTTTAAGTTAAGAGATTGACAGGTATGCATTTGTCACTGATAAGACTCCTTCTGCCAGGCCCTTTGGACAACCCTTCGTAGTTTGATCAATTCTGGCCAGGACTTGCATCCAAACCCTGTGGGCCCCCAAAATCACGCTGCCCATGGCCTTTGGCAGTGTGAGGTTGGGTGCCCAACTTTGAGCGGGTAGCCAACTGCCTGCTGCACATTGCCTTTGGCTTTGTGCTGTAGGGGTTGGCCACAGGGCCTGGCCTATGGCCACACACACACTGCACCCAACACCCTGTAGCTGCCAACCACCTCACAAGCACCCACCCCATGCTGTGCACAGCCGAACAGTCATGTATATCAGTGGGTTGACCCTGTAGCAAACCCACACTGCACATGGCCTAATGTCTGCAAAGTGGCGATTAGTTATAGGGTCTTGCATTTTATTTTTGAATGTTTTATCGGTACCACAGTGGCTGCAGCAATAGAGCTGCTTCTTTTGTTGACTTTTTAAAATTCTCTTTCCTTACTTTTAATGTTATCCTGAACAGTATACTATCTCTCTTTGAGGTCATGTACATGCTTTGGCGAAATAAAAGCACACAGTGAGAAGTAATTTCAGATCCATTTATTTGAACCAATTCTTTGTTCGGTTTATTGCCACAGGTCACCATATCAAAACTTAGAGTGACTTCGTTTAGCTCAAATGAAGACCTGTCACAGTTAGTATGGGGAAAGGTCATACGTTGCAAGGCTGCTACTCAATGCAAATGGTATTCTTACCAACGCTCCTCACAAATTCAATTTATATCATTGTCCTTGTTTAAAGAAGGATCCTGTTTTAAACCCATACAGTTTTCTTTTTTAAAGGGACACCATGTTTCACCCAAGTATTTCATTTCAAATTTGTTTTTAAATTAGACTTGAGTAATCCAGGATGAAGGAAAGGACATTTGGAAAGTCTGTATTTAAACATTTAGGAGTGATCTACAAGCATCGAGAACATTTTATTAAACCATTCTGAAGTAATCCCCATTTGCAATAGCCAAGAGTGCCCATCCAGTGGATACTCTTGGATGTTACGAATTGGGACTACTTCTAAATAATTCCACTGAGTACTCTTGGTTGTTAGGCAGTGATGAGGGGATGTACTGTAGTGTTTTCCCAATACCCTTGTGTACATTAACTCCAATTTGAAGTTGTCATAAAATCATACTACAGTAATGCATAATAATTCTGTAGATGTTAGCAAATCATCCAGTGGTTGTAAACAGTAACCATGAGGTTGTCCTGAAATCATCCGGTAGTATTTCAACCTCATCCTGCACTTGTCAGTTAGTATTCCTTGAGGTACAAGATCATCACGCATTTTTAATTGAAGTAATCAGTACACCATCCTGGAGTAGTTCACACTCATCCTGCAGTTGTCAATTAGTATTCTTGGAGTTGTAAAGGATCATCACGCATTTTTAATTGAAGTAATCAGGACACCATCCTGGAGTAATTCACACTCCTCCTGCAGTTGTCAATTAGTATTCTTGGAGTTGTAAAGGATCATCACGCATTTTTAATTGAAGTAATCAGGACACCATCCTGGAGTAATTCACACTCATCCTGCAGTTGTCAATTAGTATTCTTGGAGATGTAAAGGATCATCACGCATTTTTAATTGAAGTAATCAGGACACCATCCTGGAGTAATTCACACTCCTCCTGCAGTTGTCAATTAGTATTCTTGGAGTTGTAAAGGATCATCACGCATTTTTAATTGAAGTAATCAGGACACCATCCTGGAGTAGTTTTTGTGATTACAGTAAGAGTCATCTCATTTAAATATTCTGCTCTGTGGGCAGACTTCAGGATGGCTTGGGATGACTTCCCCAGATAATTACAGGAATAGCCTGGCTGAAGTCATCGGATGACGCTAGAATGAGTCCAGGATGATCTTCTTGTTTGACTTGGGTGTGGGAGAAATGTTCTACGACTAAACCAATGTGAAGTACTAGGTACCTGGTCAATTGCCAAGCTATAGTCCATGAATATAAGAGAAGCCGTGGCACGAAAGGGATCTGGAAAATACAAACAGAAACAAGAGGGTTGCCGTGCGTCCCAAACAGAAGGAAGACTATATATAAATGTAAACAATAACTGCTCAGGATTGTAAATAGTAGTTAATAAACTAGGTTTCGGTGAAAAAAAGACTATAAAATAGACTTTAATATTGACCACCTCCTCCAATGCAATAGTTAATAAACTTCAAAGCTGGGGGGGGGGCGCTAGAGAGCCCACAGCAAGATGGCCGCACTGTAGTGCAGCTTTGCCGGCCGTAATAAGGTATCCGGCGTTAATCTGCAACATGGGTACTCATCTGTGGTGCTAGACATCGGCATCGAGAAGTGACTGACATGCAGTAAAGGCAAGGGAATTCACAATGAGGTTCTGATTGCAGATAACTGCGGAGTGACAAGGAGCTGGGCCGTAACTCGTAGCGAAACAAGATGGCACCCACGAGTGCTGCCGGTGGAGACTGAGAGGCCGGGCCCTGCTGGCGGTATAGCTCGGACATTATAGATTAGGCAAAAGAGCTGCCCTGTGCTGGACTCGGGCTGTGCAGGACCTGCATCGATGCACAGTGGGAATAAAGCCTGCAGCTGTGGAATATCAGAGTGTACCTTGGAAATCGGTGGAGGGCACTCAGATCTTGGCGTCTGGCAAGCGGTATGGTTGGAGAGATCGTGTGGTGGCCGCCCATGACCGTGACGCTGCTGCTGGTGGCGGTGAGGCATAGCGGGGCAGTGCGGACACAGAAGAACTTGCTCCTGCCGCCTGTCCAAATATAAGTGGTGCGTTGAGCCCGATGCATGGCCCGCACCAACCCAGTAGAGTGCGCTGCTGTGAGCAAATGCAGGGAGGGCCCGCTGCGGAACCGCGATAGTCTGGATCTGGCTGTTGTGGCGGTATCCCCTGTCTGAACGTAGAAGCCCTGACACACTGGTAGCATCCTGGGCACTTGAGCACGTCGAGGGAGGTCGGCGGGGGGTCCCCACCCACATCATTAACCCAGAGCATGATAGGGGCAAAGAAGCAGCGCTGTGCATCGTGAGGCCTAGAGAGTATCGGCATGATGCCTAGCTCACTTGGAGGCACACCCCCATTTTATAGTTGCCCCTCCCACGTCCAGCTAAGGCAATCGAGGTAGCAAACACTGGTCAAACTCGGCAGAGAAGCATAAGGAGCATCTACGAGGGGGTCTTAGAGAAGTGAGAAATTTGTGTGCCCAGAGGGCGGTTTGGCCTGCACTGGTTTGCAGGTGCTTAGGAGGCAGAACATAGAACAGACTGCTGTTGCGGAGTTCCCTCTAGCCTGCGACTAGCACAGTGGGAGCTGCAAATATGGGCAAGACAGATAAACATCAATCAAGATTAACCTTTGAATCTCGCCGATCGACGCGCCCTACGGTGACGCACTCAGACTCGGAAATGGACGTAGGGCAGCCAAGTACACCATTATTCGAATCTACATTGCTGGCGATGCTGCAGAGTCTACAGGACATACACAAAAAGATAGATACTCTCACGCTGAGAATGGAAAGTATGGCTGCCAGGCTGGAAAAACAGGGGGCGTGCCTCACCGCAGCAGAACAACAAATATCTGCGTTAGAGGACGAGTCTCATGTGACAGCAAATGTCGTGACTTTGAGAAGATTCTGGAGGTCATAAGAGCGAAGAATGAGGATTTGGAAGCACACACTCAGCGCAACAGTCTGCGAATCATGGGGATCCCTGAAAGCACCAACACGGGCCGCTTGGAACACTATATAGAGGTGATGCCAAAGGACATTTTTGGCCCAGAGCATCTTTCACAGGTGCCGATTATTGAGAGAGCCCATACATCACTGGCCCCCAAACCACCGCCAGGACCCCCGCCACGGCCCATCATAGCCAGGCTCTTAAATTACCCCAACACTGTTCTGCTACTGGCAAGAGGAAAACAGAATACTAGCTACCAATGGAACGAGGGATCTTTTTTCCCGGATTTTACTGTGGCGGTCCAGGCGGTCTGCAGAGTGTTTGCAACAGTCAAGAAGAAACTGCGCGATGCGGACATTCCCTATGCAATGATGTATCCCGCTCAGCTACGGATCATGCATGAGGGCAAGACGAAGATTTTCACTTCGCCGGGAGCAGCTACAGATTTTCTGAAACAAGTGCAACGTACTCGGCCAAGCCCAAGGCGATCTCCTTCTCCTGCACAGTCAGAATAAATCCTGCTGAGGCAATTCAATCGAATAGAGGCTGGATACCAGAAGTGTAGAGACTGCCAACATGAGATGGTATAGACAATGGATTATGCGTCCGTGGTACCACCCTTGAGGATTGACCTGGTGATTGAATGTAATTGATTCCTGACCATAGTTGCCGGGAGCTTAGGTAAATGAGGGACCCTCAGACTCTATGCCATATTGAAGGTAAAATGATTAAAGATGTAATGGCTAACAGCATGGCATCGCTGCAATACTGGTGGACTCGCTGCTGTTAGGCATGTCGGTGGGTACTGCCGGGAGATAATAAATAAAGTTGTAGTCATTAGTGTATACCATTTGTCATTGATATGGTTCCTCAGACAGGGGTATCTGCTTAACTGGTGAGGCTGGACAAACAAATTATCTATTGTAGTAAAATTAAGCTAGCCAATATATTGATATTTACCCACACTGTTTATTCTGGCCACACGCATTGCGGGTGGGTTTAAGGCATCTGGTCACCCTATGAGGGTATACCCATACTAGTTTTGATACTATATGCTTTGTTATCTTGATTGTGTCTTTAGCATGTTTGGAATGCTAAAGTGGGAGGGGGTTCGTTGGGTTGTTGGATGTATGTTTTATGCATGGTATATTACAGGCAGGTAGACACATATATCATGCACGCACGACAGGCCGAGATACAAGTGAGAACGCACATGCAAGTTCAGTGTATGCTAAGTAAATGCTAGGGCAGGTTAGACTTATAACATGGAACATATGGGGGCTTAATAACCCCAAGAATATCAGACAAGTGTTGGCATACTTAGACAGGCACCAGGTACATCTGGCACTAGTGCAGGAGACCCATCTCACGAGCATCGGAGAGAAAAGGGTGGGGGCAAAATTGGCAGTGGTAAGAGCGGCATCATCGTACTCCTCCTATGCTAGGGGGTTAATTATATTAGTTAAAAGGGGTACACTCATTACGCTCACTCACTCAGAATCGGATGACATAGGCCGGTTTACACTCATACAGTAAAATGTCTGTGGAATGAGACTTACTGTTCTCACGACTTATGGGCCAAATATTGATGACCCAGAGTTCTATCGAAGATTGGAGAGTAAACTGTATGCCCTTCAACCGAAATAATATTATGGGGGGGACCTAAACACTTACTTAGATCCCAGTATGGATCGTAGTGCGGTGACTGAGTGGCAGGGAAAACGGGGTGCACGAGTTATCCATGACATCATGGACACTCATAAGCTCATCGATATCTGGAGGACGCGAAATCCCCTGGCACGGCAGAGTACACACATCTCCTCTGTACATAAATCTTGGTCAAGATTGGTCTATTGGTTGATCTCTGGGACGGCATCGTCCTGGGTAACAGAGGTCCAAACTTTCCACGTACGCTCTCGGATCACTCTCCTGTGGTATTAGATCTGGGAATTCCCACACAACTCTCTCAAACTTTTTAGTGGTGGCTTCAGGCAACTTCGCTGCTGGATCCAGTTTTCAGGGAAGGGGTGCGAAAGGCTATTATTCATTTCTTTCTGGAAAATGAGGGCACAGTGGAGGGGGCAGGCACACTCTGGGAAGCTCTTAAGTCAACGGTTCAGGGGACATGCATTGGGATGCAGGCAGGCGTGCTGAGGGATTTACGATCTTGGATGCAGGCGATAGAGGAAACACTAGCAGGGTTGGAAAGACATTAAGAGGAAGCCCACAATATGGAAACCTTGGCAGAAATTGGTTACGGAGTATAATGAAATGGCAGATCAAGAAATTAAACATCTGTCCAGGCGCTGGGTGGCCAGGGCATATGGGGAAGGTGGGAGGCCAGGCGGCAGTTTGGCTGCAAAAATCAGGGCAGCAAGGACGCATGAGTTTGACACAGAAATATAATGCCAAGATCGCAGAAAAAGCTACAGCACATCTGAAATACTTAACCACTTTGTGGATTACTATTCTGAGTTATATGGCCTGTGTGAGGCAGCCACTGGGGAAGAGGCACACTACTATTTGGAGGAATTAGCGCTTGCCTGGCTCTCCCTGGGGCAAAGAGAATTCCTTGTGCAATCTATTACGGTTGAGGAGGTGAAGGAGGCTCTACAAGTGCTTCCTGGTGGTAAGGCGTCAGGTAGCGATGGGTTGCCTAGTGAATTTTACAAAACGTATTCAGAGTTATTGGCTCCGCATCTACATAAAATGTATGTCGAAGCTTATGAAAATAATTTGCTCCCCCCAACTCTGCGTGAAGCACTAGTTATTACCCTACTGAAACCAGGTAAACACCATGCTCGAAGTGAATCGTATCGCCCTTTGTCACTTTTGAATATAGATCTGAAAATCATAGCAAAAACAATAGCCTCCAGATTACACCCGTTGTTGCCAGCGCTAGTCCTTCCTGATCAATCGGGATTTGTTCCATCTCGTTCCACCACTCATAATTTGGGTACGCTCTTTACAGTGATGTATCAACTTCACCCGAATGTTAAGGCAGCTGCAGTGCTGCTTGATGCTGCCAAAGCATTTGATTCTATTCAGTAGGGGACTTATGTTTGTTGTGATGCGGCGCATGGGGATGCCGAACACATTTATACAGTGGATAGAACTATTATATACTGCCCCGGCTGCCAGAGTACGGGTTAATAATTGTCATTCTCCCCTCATCCCAATCTGCAGGGGGACGCGGCAGGGCTGTCCGGTCTCTCCATTGCTGTTCGCCCTTGTGCTGGAGCCGTTGGCATGTAGGGTGAGGCAGAGACATGCGGATGCAGTGCTGAGATTTCGGCAGCGCCCACTCGCTATATCGCTGTATGCGGACGATATGGTGCTGTATGTCTGAAACCCAGAAGAGCAGCTGAATATTCTGATAAAGGAATATATTACCTTTGAACTCCTCTCTGGTCTCATTATGAACTGGGATAAATCAACCCTTTTCCCACTAACACCCAGTATGTTGCCATATGATTTGAACTTTCTGCTTGAGTGGAGCATTTAGCGGTCAAATACCTGGGGGTGTGGATTCATAATGACCCGGAGATTGTTCTCAGAGAAAACTATGGCTGCGTGTTAGTAAAGGTAGAGGAACAGGTAGAGAGGTGGATCAAACTACCTCTGTCGCTGGCAGATTGAGTGGCTGTTTTAACAAGCATTTACAATGCAATAGGTCTCGCCTTTGGGAACTTATAAGTGTTTAGCTATGCAGAATATTATCTATTATATTACATTAGCTATTAAAGACATTAAAGTTTGTGGTAAATTATCTCGACAGAGCACTCACATACTACCACTCTCACAACCCTTAGTCACTGTAATGTTAGTGCATTAGCCAATATATCTCACTACTTTTTTAAGTCATTTAGTGGTGGTTTTGAGCTCGCCTGTCAATAAGGAAGCTTGCAAGTTATCAGCAGTCTAGCAAACTGATTCTGTTTGATTCTAAGATGCATGTTTGTTTGAAGAACTGTTGGGGGTTGTCCGAAACCTGGCGTTCCAAAGGCAAAGTACATTTTGTGCTTTTTTCCCCCCAATTGGTAGTTACTAATTATTTTTTTTTACTTCATTTTCGACCATAGAAATAAAGGCAGGTTGTGATTTATACACTAATTTATTGGCATGTTTGAGCAGATATATTTTTATTACACTGGTTTTGGCAGGCATGACTCTGAAACTGTTGGGTTTAGTCATACTTTACAGAGACGAGCCCAATGAAAGCATTTTCACGGAGTATGACCCTATATGTGTTTTAGCTAGTAGGGCGTGCTTCATGTGCATGTTTTGCCAAAAAAATGGGTCATGCTTGCTGCTTTTGTTATGAGCCACAATAAAACAATTGAAAAATTACAAGAATGCAACAACAAAAAAAACTTACAAGTTTTAAAACACAGAAAGACTGTCAATTTAACATGTGTTAGCTGTAAGTAACAGGGGGGAAAGGAATCTGTATATCCACTGGCACGCCGGCGCTACTGAACAATAGTGACGGTATACAGAAAATAAAACACGGTAAGGTGTTTCGGGAAAGTTATACAAAAACAGCAATAACCCAAATCAGTAAAAAAAAAATGGGTTTACATTTTACTTGTGGAGTAACGTGGCCATCTCCTTAATTAAAAGTATGTGGTTCCAGTAAAAAAATAAAAAAAACAATAGGAGGAAGAGGAGAAGCGTCGACCTCAGCTTGTTTTGTATTTATTATTGTGTATGAGGGATTCAGAGTTCCATTATTGCAGGGGTGCACGGAGAGTTTAGGGGTTATTGGAATTGGTATAGATGTGGAGAAATAAAGCGATATCTGTAAATGGCAAGATGTTAGAGATACAATACAGAAGATCGAGCAGACTTGATAAAACTGTGACCATTACTGATGCTGTTTTAAAGCTACTTACAGGTCGTTACGCTGCACAACAGGGATATATCAGTGATAAGTTTAACTGCAAGGAGATAAACTGTTGTGCTCGCAGTAAAGTCTCACAGCGTCACGCACGTTTGCACCGAAAACAAAGAAGTGTCACACAAAAGCAAACAAAAACCTTAGCAGCTATGCAGATCCAAGTTTATAAAACAGGATAGTAATAGTAACACTAAATCTAAAGTGAGTCCAAGAGCACAAAGCTTACAGTCCCGGATGTATTCCTGAAACATATTTCTACTGACAAGATGTGGTCTAATTTTTCTCACGCTCAAGTGTCCACCATGGTAGTCAGTGAGATTAGGTTTTATAAATGATGGGTGATTTTTTTGATCTGTGTACAGAGAGGTGATAGTTTCGGATGTCAGTGTGTTTTTTGGTAAACGTATGGGATGTCTCTGCTGGATCGCCCCCCCCTCACAGCCCCACACGCGCGCTGCAGCAGACTCAATCAAGCCCCTTGGAGCGAGCCCTTACTTTCTACTTGAACCCAGCCTGATCCTTAAGTGTGTAGCTCACAAAGTAGACAAGAGCATCACCTGGCCGCGGTCTTGTTCTGGAGATGCTGTCTGCCGATGGACAGTGCCTATGCCTCGGTTTCCAATGCCAAAGGTGGGCAACATAAGGTTAATGACCTCCAGCTCACACTGCAGCTTCATGGTGCCTTAAGGCACACTGCAGAGCTGTCAACTTAACCCCGTCCTTCGGCGTTCGCTCAATCCACAACTTTTGAGAAAGAGGAGGGCTCAATCAGAAAGTGAACCCTAGGCTCTCCTGTCTATTTGTACTAAAGAAACCAAGGACGAGTAGAGCCAGTGATGCAGAGGCTAATTAGTTCTGAATGTGTTTTTCGCCATAGGCAACGGTCAGCCACCAAAGAAACGCAGTTTTTACATATTAGTGCATTACGAAGCAACAATGTCTATGTTGGGTTATAAATAAGGTAACGTCACTCCAAATCGTGATAGAGCCGTTATTTGCAAATATTAAAGGAAAGCTAACACTGTTGTATGGGTTAAATCTGAGCAGGGAGCGCACTATACTGGGGGCCAACTATGCCTTCAGGGCTATCGGGGGAATAGTTTTCAGAACAGTGCTCTCGCCGTGTGGTGTTAAAACAGTGTGCAGGACCTGTAACACCAACTGCAAGGTAGTTAAACTAGTTGGCCGAGCAGAGCAAAGAAAACAAAGGCGCCCTGCAGGAAACACCATAATAAAGCGAACACTGCGTCGCAAAAAAAGACATGCCACAGGAAGGGCATGGATGGGGGAGGGAGGGGGATCAATGGCACATGGAGGAAGCATCCGCACAGAGGGGGACAAAGCATATCTGTAGGGGAGTGGCATCGACTGCATAGTTGCCCCCAACTTTTTGCTGATGTTTTGACTGTTTTCTGACTCTAGCCAGGCTGTGGCCCTGCTATCCAGGACCCCAGCCTATCTGCTTCCTCTCTAAACTGATGTGAGTACCCTAGTTACATACCAATTGGATACTGAGGACACCCTATCAGCCCCTTGTAGATGGTACCCTAGGTACCCAGGGCATGGGTCCCTCAGAGGCCTACCAGGGGCTGCAGCACTTATTGTGCCACCCCTGGGACAGCCATACAAACTGACACGACCAGACCACTACTGTAGTCTGGGTAAGGTGGTGCTTGCACCCCTTACAGGGATATAGGTATCCTGTATCCCACCTAAATACAACACATATATCCTCATAGGTCACCCCTAAGGCAGGCCTTGCTAATCCTACAAGGCAGGGTGCTGAGATGTGTGAGGGGGAACCCCTACCTGAGTAGGGCCCCTCTGCAGCTTTCGTTAAAACTATTGCTGGGTTGTTTGTAGTGCAGCCATACCATATACTCTTAACCGCATTATAAGTAATCACGATAGTGTGATAACTTGAGAGTGGCTGCACAGAACCATGTCATGTTTGGTGTCAAACATCGTGGAATCATACCCCCAATCCAGCCATGGGAGTGAGGGCATGATTCCCCCCTGCTTGAGGGGTGATATGGTAAAAGCGGCCGATTTTAGACGCCAATTTAAAAGTGCACACGTAGTACAAAATGGATGCTACCCGCCACCCACACGACTCTGGCTGCCTGTTGCTGGGCAGAACTCCAGCCACGGCAGCTGGACAATAGGGATCTTGTTGCAGGGAGGTGTTCCCACCTCCCCAGACAGACTATGTGGATTGGAACTGGGTGGGTGCACCATAGGATGTCTTTCAAACTTGCACGTAGGCTTCTCCAGTGCCTACTTCTGTATACACCGCCTCAAACCGGTTCAGGGGCATCCTGTCCCCTGCCCAGGCGGGAAAACACACAAAGGGGAGAGGGTGTAGCCACCCTTTCCCGCCTGAACTCTCATTGGTGGGCTCTGATTCAGACACTCCCCTAATCTCTGGATAAAGGTGGGTGCAGGGTCCCCAGAGCCTCAGATTAATCTTGGACTTCAAAGACTTGAACCTTCGACGAGCTGCCGCACAGCTGAATGAAGAAATCTCCCTTGGGGTAAAGGAGTTACCCCCCTGCTTGGCAGGCACCTGAAACACTGCAAGTGACCCAGTTGGAACTCCGCTGCTCCTACGGACATCGAAGCCTTCTACCTACCCTGAGGTGGGTTTCCAAGCATCCCAGAGGCCAGTGAGTGTGCACAGCAAAGCTCAGCACCGTGGACCCCGTGGGTGTTGAGATCCCCAATACCCCAGGACACCGGCCACCTCTTGCACAGCACACGACCCCGACCAGTGGGGAAGTTGTGCTTTGGCCCATCATTGAGCCAACCTCTCAGCATTACTTGTGCCAAAGAACAATGCTCCAGCCCGCTCCGGCGACCCGTGGGCTCATCTTTACGCACTCCAAATTGGCGCCTCCCGCGGTCCCTTGTCTCTCTGCTGGTGGGCCCTAGCGGAGGTCAATCTTTACTTTAAAGGGCTCTCCTGGTTGCTCCAGGCCTGCTCTACCGTCTCCTCGCTGGAGACCTCGCTCAGACCTCGTGGGTCTGCACCGTAGCTGTTTTGTGATCCTTGCGTGGGTTGTGGTTGCCAAGCCTTAGTGGATCCAATCCGGACACTAACACCGCAGCGGCCTTCATCCTTCGTGGGACAGTCGCCCTCCAGAAGTTGGCCTTCCTTGAAACCCCATGGACCCCGTGGCTGCTGATCCAAACTACCCGTCTTTAACCTGGAAGCACCCGACATTGAAGGGCTCTTTCTCCTGAGCTCCCTGGTCACTGGCTAGTGACCCAGACTCTGTCCCCTCTGCTTTCAAGTCCTTCCCTTCAAGATCTACATCTTCAATCATCACATCGACGACGCTTCCCGCCAGCAGCAGTTCTTCACCTTTTTCCATTGAAAACGAGATCGCGACCCTACATCGAAAACGACCTATGCACCCGGCTTCCCTGGGGCAGGTAACAGTAGTACCTCGGTACTGTCGTGGGTGTGGGCCCTCCAAAAGCTTAACTCTAAGCTCCTGAACTTGAACTCCTGCTAGAAGTGTCCAGATTCTTGTAATTTCCAACTGCGACATTTCCCATAGGGCTTAATAGAGATCCCGACTGTAGTTTAAACACTGCACCCGTCTCCCGTGGGTCCCCTTCCTCACTACCTTGGGTGGTTTCGTAAGGGGCCAGCGACCCTAAGTGCCCTAGGCACTGTCTGCAGAACTGCCGTGGTTCTTATACCACTTTTTTAATATATGGTTTGGTCCCCCCCTGGGGCCCTGTGATTCCAGTGCTATTTATTGTTGTTTAAATGCTTTATTGAATTGTATCTTTACCTCCAGCCTCACAAGAGACTAGTGGGATTTGTTCTTAGAATAAATACATATATTTTGAATATATACCTGTGTGGACTACTCTTTCATTTGGTCATTCAAGAGGTTATCCATGGTAAAACAATAAGCTTAACACTCCTTCAAGACTTAGCCTGAAGGCTGCTCTCCACAGCTACCACTAGGATAGCTTTCTTTAAAGGTTGTCTTTTAACCTATCACCTTAAGAGTCCAATTGGACTGGTGCAAGGTGTCCCCTATAACTAGTGGGTAGCATATGCCAGGCCAACTTCTCACAATATCTAAAAGGTATAGTATGACGTCCATAAAGCGAGCGGCCCGCTGATTTAGAAAACCATGACGGGAGTGAGCGGCAAAGGGTTTGGCATACCAGCGTGGCTGCCAAAATGTCAATTTATTAAATAAAACATACATTAGATGATTACTAACTCTTCCAAGTGTATGCACTTTTTGTTTAATCGCCTTTGGACCCGCGCCCAGGGAAGTTCGCAGATAATTCCTTTTCCTCTTCCCCAGCGCCCATGGCCAGTGGCGAAGGCAGGTCTTAGGCAGATGCAGGAGCATGGACTGTAACCGGAGGAGAGGCTACACCATGTGTGCTGCAGAGGCAGGGGACAGATTAACGGTTCGCGCTATCAAAAACAAGCATTTGCATTGCAAACGGGAGTGCGGGCAGGCAAGAAGGCATAAACAACGGGAGTGGGGGGGCTGAGAAGGCACGGACAGCGAGAGGGGGAGGCAAGGGAAGAAAATAGTGCTCACAATATAAATAAAACATACTGTGTAACACTTGAAGTAAAGGGGCCAGTAGCCATGGAAGGATGCAAATTACGGCATGCCTGTCATAAGGAGGGACTAACAAGCCTAAAACCAATCGGAAGGCAGCATTTAGGAACTGAGCCAATGAAAAAGATGGGCGGAGAGTGGGCGAAGCTTCCATGGAGCTTCCACTCCATGCTGCATGCCTTGCAAACCGAGCAGCGCATGCGCGCTGCCGCTATAGGCTCGACCTAAAAATGGTATTCTCCTGAGATTTATTTATTTGTTCACCAACATCCCCCTCAGCCTGACCCAAGAATTCTTTGCAAAGTTACACTGCACCCTCATTCGAATGGTTTGGGCGGGAAAACAACCTTGATGTCGCTGGGAGGTGCTTACCAGGCCATATACACAGGGGGGGGGTTTGGGCCCCTGACTTATATCTCTATTACCTATGTGCACAGGCGCACATCATGCATTATTGGTATTTTCCCCCATCTGTCCTCTCACACGTTGCTGTGGAGGCGGATGACGCATATCCAAAACCGCTGACTGCTATGCTACAGCGGACCCAATCATTATGTCCTCGGTGAGAAATGAGCACGATAGATTGCACAGTTAGGGCTTGGCGGATGTTAGCAGTGCAAGCGGGGAAGCTGCCACTGTACACCCCAGCACTGCCATTGGCAAAACACAATGACATCTCGGAAGCGCGAGAACCTAAAGCGCTTTCTATCTTGGCAGATACAGGAATTGTCACAATAGGAGATGCATACCCAGAAGGCACATTTATTACCCTGGAGACTATACAGGCATGTAGGCACAGTACACCGCTGTTAGTATTCACATATTATAAGTTGAAGGAGAGCCCTAAAACTCTAAACGCATTACATCCTGTCGAACCACTGACACTGAAACCGCTGCAGGTGATGCAGCGCGGCTATTAAGAAAACCTTTCCTTATGACACCAACCCAGAAAAACCCTTACACCATTTGTTCATCGGTGGGGCCCATGACACCGAAACACACATTCACTCAGTTTTCTGGATCATTGATAAGTAGACGAGCTGCAAGGCATACAGGGTACCTTGTTAAAACTTTACCTAACTAATAACTATGTACACATTATATACATTTGATTGTGGAATTGTCGGTTCTATACATCAAGGTACTCCGATATTTTGGTCGATGGACCAACTAGTAGGAATCAGTTGATGGCGATTAAGTCCAGCTCAATCACAATTAAAATCTTTTAACAATTATAGATCATAACTTTATTTTTAATAACCACAGACTCAGTTTTGAGTTAGCATGAAATTTTATCTAGATTCATTGAATAAATTGAATAAGTAAAGTTTTATTAGACAAATATTCTAGACATTATTTTCATAAGCATTTAAGTAAGATTGAATAGAAAACGGAAAATAATCATTACCCTTGGCTTAGGGCGATGACGAGAATGATTCACCAGAACATGAATCGAAGATCACAGGATAGGTTCTCAAAACTGGCTGACTGTCCCTCTAACCTCCTCGGACGTATTCCCTCCCAGGATAGAATCCTGCAACGGTCTCGTTCCTTTTCCCCATCAACGTTCGAAGTCCAAAATTGTCAAAGTCTTTTCAGCATCAGAAGATAAAAAATCGTCTCAACTGACACCGTGTCGTGGTGAATAGATTAATGTAGAAAAAGCAAGTCCCACCACGTCATTGTAAGCACAACTCTTTTATACCATTTCACTAACTTGCTATACCCAAAATTGAAACCTTTTAGGGGCTACATTCATTCTGATTGGTCCATTGGAGGGGTGGTGATGGTCACCTCATTGTCCTCCTTGCTTGAACCGGTTCTGCAAATAATCCATTCATACAATATTTCTTGTGATTCATCAAGTCCAAATGTTCTTTAACTTTGTTAATATATTTGCAACATTATTCGGCAGTCATGAATTAGTTCATCTTCTGGAGTTCGAGTCTCCCATCCGTTCCCATGCATTCATGCTGAACTCTTGGCACAACTCTTGTGTTAGGTCAGCCTGGCCTTGACATCTCTCACTCCGGGCATAGGCCACACACTCGTGACTGGAACTTCCACTCTGTTCATGCGCGGGAGCCATCTTAATTCAGCCCACGCAATCACGTCTCTCGACAGCAGCCATTTTCCCAGCGAGGCCTAGCAGGCCCGAACGAAACTAATATGAAAACAACATAGCAAAATTAGACATAGAAAATAAGCCCTTCTGTTTACCACCCACCATTCTAACGACCTGTGTTAGATGTTACCTAGCATAAGCGACATTTAAAGCCATTTTACTTACCATCTGCATTCTTTGCCACAATATAATTTTACTACAAACGAAATACATGCAATTTACATCTACTTTCTACACGAATCACAAACCTATGTTAATTTAACTTCACATTTGTAAATAAATTAGATTTTTGCAATGCCAGTTAGTTTCCTGCGTGTAGTGTCTAATTAAGATGCCTTTGTTGATTAATACATGCATTCAAACAGTTAGTATTTTTAAAGTTATGAGGTCATTAACTTCGAAGGGGTACAAAAATGTTTTGTATTTCCCCTGCTCCATCACAGGTCATGCTCGTTTGTCCCTCCCGCACCAAACTCGTCACTCGATTATATAATGCAATGCAGGCAGACACTGCACCACAACATAGCAGAGGTATTGAGAGGTGGAATGAGGTACTTTACACACCAATCACAAGAAAGGATTGGGACTACTGTGGCGCTCTAACAAGATTGTTAACAGCTAACTGTAATTTGCTCATTATTCATTTTAAATGTATACAGTTGTATTATTTACCCAAGCAGTTACAGAGATATGGGATGAGAGAGTCTGCTAACTGTAAACAATGCAAAATGCAAGATGCGCACTTTATACACCTGGCGTGGTATTGTGATCGAGTGCAAGAATTTTCGGAGCAGGTCACAAAGGCTTTGTCTGATATGGTCTCGGAACAGGATGTACACCACAGGTGTGTATATTGGGTCTTACGGGACACTTAAAGCCGCAGAATCGGAGACTGGGGGCGATTGCACTTTTGTTAGCGAAAACGAAAGTGGCTCAAAACTGGGATGGTAGAAATGCCTCCAAATTGCAACAGTGGGTAGAGGATGTCACATATTGTAGAGATCAGCTGTCCCATTATGCTGAAGAACCTCCACTGCTGTCAAGGCCTAAGGACATTTGTTAGTCCTGGATTAATGTATGTATATATTATGCTGTGTAACAAACAATGTGATGCATACTTGACCTGTATACAATCGGAGCAATGTGATGTACCTGCTTGCTCTCTGTTTGTATGAGGTATGATGTTGTACTTGAATAAGAGTTAACAAAAAATGTAAAATAAAAAAATAAAATAAAAACTTCACAGCATATTTAAAAAATGCAATAGCAGACTGGCAAACCAGTTATGGTGAAAGTAATGAGAGATGCACAAAAACACATGGAAACTTTTAAAACTGAGAGTTATTCGCATAAATTCAGGGATTGTTGATTTTGATTTTCTGCAAAACCCTCAAGAAATTTACAAGCAAACAAGATAACTACCTTTCAGATTCTACTAGTCTGAATATGATACAGTGGATGAACACAAGATATGTAGATACAGCTTTAAAAAACTCAGTTGTAAGAGTGACATACGAGTAAATGAAATTTAAAAGGAGGCAACTAACCACATTTGCACAATGTCCATTTGTCTATCATATGCACTTACTGTGAATTTCAGATTTACTTTAAGCCTCAAAATATGACATTTGTGGAAATAAAACACAAAAGAAAATCAAATGTATTGAACTGTCATCCTTTTCTGGATTTAAACCAATGTTTTCTTTACTCCCTAATCTTGAGATCTGAATGCTACATAGTGGCTCGTTGAACTCATGACTGCTCCCATTCTTGCTGAAACTTCATCCTTTGTATGGTAGGACTGAGTCCTCCCTAGTCTCACGTTTCTTTTTACTGCAATATATTGTTCTTTTTACTGCCCCAAAAAAGGTTTTGCGGCGAAAAACTCTAACTCTTTTAGAATTCAGATGGGTGCTGATTCTGAGCCTTAACCATTGTGCTGTCATTTTTCCACACCTAGCTACTCGTCTTGCTTCCAATACATAAATGTGCTCTCTGAGCACCTCTGCTACCGAGACACTGCGATAATACAAAGGTCCTAGACTTCATCAACTGTCTTTTTTAACTTCTATGTCGCTACTCGAACTCTTACATCTAAGAGCAGTAGTCATCTCTCAGATACCAGATTGTGCAATGTACGTCCTCGTAATATTTGTGGCAAAAAAGGATGCATTTTCGTAAACTACTTAGATTTTTCTTTTACATGTGCAAAGTTAGGTAGGAAAGTAGGAAGATCCTGTTATTTTAATTGTTTAGTCTGTCGGTTGCGGTCCCACCGACATCTGGCTATGCAGTCTGCCTGGCGCATTATGATGCAGCGGTCGGAGGTAGGGGGAGCAGGGACCGACTGCTGCTTTTTCGACAGGCTCAAGGAGCCCATTGTGGCCGTGGTTGGAAATTAATACCCTATAATGGGGCGGTGCCCGCTCAGGCACCTCCGTACGGATTACGATTTCCCTTTATGCAGCCTTTCAATGATGGTTCACCCGCCTGTGAAAGGCCTGTCGGAAACAGACTTTGGGCCGTCCCTAGCAGGGCCCCCATCCCTCCACTGCCTCCCCTAGGAGTCCTTGGGGGCACCTTTGGTTCCCCCACCAACAGCCAGACCTTACATGGGGCTTAGCACACAGTGCATGGATGTTTGTAAACACCCATTTTTCGAATGCGGATTTTGCAGCGGCCCTTTTCCTGCCACTGCACAAGCCGCAATAGAGAAATGGATGTTTACGACCGCCTCATGGGAGGTCGCACCTAAATTTGTCGAGTGGGACCGGCGACTACTAGTTTGTCAGTTTCCACTCCAACACGATGCCAGTTCGACGCTCGTCCGACCAGCATCTTAATTAGGGCATAAGTAGTCTGTTTGGGTGCCATTGACAGATGATACCATTCACTCTCTTGTCACTAAGTTCCAATATTTGGTCTTTGGTATTTTTAGACCTTGTCAGGACTTCTGTTGAGGATCTGACCAAATGTGCTCAAGCCCATGCTATTTAGGGGTGGTTTTACATAGGAAATACTCACAGTCTCAAGGGTGCCTGTCCTAATTATAACATCTTGCAGTGCATAATAAATAACACTCAATTTGTCCACTGATCAAATTCGCACCCAATAGAAGATTGTTTTCAATTTGGCATAAAAGGAGATAGGTTTTAAAGCAGAACCTAATCTTAATGGCAGTGGTAGTGTACATCTTGAGTACATTATCTTTATTGTCTGATTACCTAAAATCATTTACAAATACAGTATGGATTATGTCATAAAACATACATCTGATAATAAAAGATCTATAAAATTGTTTAAATGTGTGTGTCCCAAATAAAATTTAAAAACGTCTGAAAGTGCAGCAGCAAAATGATATGGGTGCAGCAGATAGATCGGGGTTTTTTTGTGTTGCAAATGTAGAAAGGCAACACCGGGCACAGCTGAAAGGCATAGGTACGTGAGCGTGCGATGTTGTGTCATGCAAGCATGCATATATGCGTAAGCAGGCATATGATATTAATTAAAAACAGTGCTCCTCCCAGAATAAAATATGAAATGTAAAAGAATGAACAGTGGTAAAGGTGAGCTGTGTATAGAATCATATGGTGCCAATGTTACTACCACAATAGGTGATCAGCAGCTTATGCTTTTTTGACTTTCGTCATCGATTCTTGCATTGTTTGTAGAGTCCTTCCAGCTGCCGCATAGAACTTGCCAATTCCTGCAAGGTCCATCGGCACCGTGGTAGTGTAGATGAACATTAGAGCCTCCTTGCATGATCTTACGCCATTCGGAAGGAACGTTGTTCTTAAGTATAGTCGCCTCTGGTGTACATCTGAATTTATTCTCGCTTTTATTCAACATCTGTAGCTTTTAGTGGCCCCAAAGCTCAGAACCATAGAAAACTCCACTGACGGCCTTATTTCTATATATTTCTATAGCTGGAGATATACGAAATGTTGGAAAGTGGTTAGCAAATTTAAGTTTAGCAGCTACTCTATGGTTCAGAAGAAGATTGGTTTTAACATTTTGGGAGGTCATGTGCTTGATTTTGAAAGTCCCAAAAACATGGCTCTTCACTCTTAAATGCTAGGCCCTCTCTGTGCATCCTCCAACCTCCCACTCCATCCGTAGCACCGTGACGTCCTTCGGCAAATTTGCACTCTACAAGATTTCTATTCATTCATTCATCAAAAGCCCAAATAGTTACATTCATGGGGAGCTGTACAAAGAAAAGTCCTTGTTGCATTCAGCCCTTTGAATGATAGGGATTGAGCACCATGAATGTTTTCTTTTCTGCATTAATTTCTAGTCCATAGTTCATACAAAACTCAGAAAACCTGTCCAATAATATTTTAAGACCTAAGGGGGTTTTAGATAGTAATAATGTGTTATCAGCAAAAAGAAGAGCCGGGATTATTTGGCCTGCAATAGAGGTAGATTTGGAGGAATTTAACAAGAAATCAAAAACTTTGTTCATAAAAAGCATAAAGAGTGGTGTAGCTAGAACTCTGCCCAGACGAACTCCCCTATTGATGTTACTCTTCTTTGTTAGTTTAGTTCCCCATTTAGGCCTCACCAGATGTGCAAAATTCTCTGAGTAAAGTTGGATTGTAATAGACAATAAATTCCCATGATCCATAAAAGCCACATACCCGTTGCATTCTCTTATATCAAAGGTATTCCGTTTGATTGACAGAAAGCACCACTCCAAGATGGCGTCGATAGTACACTTATAATAGTTGTGTGGCCATCGTTTGTGTTGATTACTGTGTAAAGTTCAAATAATGCTGATTTCCGGCACATCTGGTAACATTGATGAAAACGCGTGCGTGTCTACACGAGTTTGCCCAAAAAGTGGATGAACTTATACCCGTGAATGCTTTTCCTTGCAAGGATTGGAGTATATATATATATATATACAAAGTCCTGACCCTCCAATTTCAAAGAGGGAATACAGAGCAGGTTCAGACCAGAGCAAGTAGTTTCCCAATAAATTCGAAAAAACAGGTTCACTGTTCCATATTGTTCGTTTATTCACCCATAATGGTCCAGGCAAGTGTCCACCTAAAAAAAAAAAAATAGATATACATATATATATATATATATATATATATATATATATATATATATATATATATATATTCACTTAAAAAACCATAGGTTTCACACATGTTATAGTTAGCTGTACAGTTCACTCGTAAAAAACCAATGAAATTCCACGTTCTAGTTAGATCAGGTAACTATAACTTGCGCGCCCACAATAAACTGCTGATGACGTCACATATTACATCACTCATGACATGGTCAGTGACATCACTCATCACATCAATGATGACATCTGAAATGACACATTGTGGATTGCGGTCGCGCAAGTTATAGTTACCTGATCTAACTATAACGTGGAATTTCATTGGTTTTTTACGAGTGAAATGTACAGCTAACTATAACATGTGTGAAACCTATGGTTTTTTAAGTGAATTTGCAAGGTTTTTTAAATGCTAATTCCTAACTATAACGTGTGTGAAACCTATGTTTTTTTCAGTGAATTTGTACGGTTTTTTAAATGCTAAGTTATGTATTTATTTTTTATTTTTTTTTCTGGTTTTTCACCGTGCACACCCCCTGCACGCACGGTGCGCTTCGCGCACCGTGCGCGCGCTGTGGGCACTCGGTGCGCTTCGCGCACCCAGCGCCCACGTTGCGCAGTTCATACCGTGCGCGCCTCGCCTTTTTTTACACAGTAACAATTTTTTGTTTTCCCTTGCGGGTCCTTCAATTTATTTAATAAATGTGATTGTTATTTCGTTTTTTTATTTTTTATTTTTTTTTGCCGTGCGCGTACGGTAAGCTTACCGTACGCGCCCCCTGCGATTTTTTTAAAAAATTATTAAATGTGTTTTTCGTACTTTTTGGTCCTTCGTGGACCCCCTGACAAACGCTAGGGGGTCTGCAACTCTCTCCGTTGCCCCCTTTTTACGTTATCCACCTTTGTTTTTCAGTGCGAGAGACAGAAAATGGCGGCCGACACTTTCTGATTTCGACCGATTCGAATGTTTACAGTCATGTAACCACCAATCAGAATTGAGCTCGCGCACGGCACCGTACGCGTACGGTAAGCTTACCGTAAGCGCATGGAGCGCGCTTACAGATATATATATTGATTTAAATGCTACTTTCTCAGGACCTACTGAACAGATTTACACCAGACCTGCAAAAGGCACATCTCTGACCTGAGGACTACCTCTCTGCCAAATTTCAAGTAATTCTGTTCAGCCGTTCGGGCTGTAGCTCGGACTAAAGGTCCTATGGGAAAATGCATGGGGAAAACGCGTTTTGGGACCCCCCTTTTTTCTCAGCCCCCGCTTGACGAATCCCCCCGAGACTTTCAGGGTAGGAGCGGAGCGGAGCGCCCCAACTATTTTGAAAATTTCGCGAGGATTCGTCAACCGGCGCCAATGTTATTCCAAATAGAATGTTGCGGATTTCCTATGGAAACACGGTCCTAACTATAACTATCTACTGGCGACCGCCAGTAGATAATATATATATATATATATATATATATATATATATATATATATATATACTTCCATGATGCCGATAAGCCCACAGAAAAGACTCGCACACCAGGGTCACTTTTAAAGTCAAAGTCTATTTAACAGGGCAATGTGTTTCGACCGAGATGGTCTTCTTCACAAGCCAAAGCTAAACCTTTCACATCCACCATTTGTAGTGTATAACAAATAAACATAAAGGACGGACAAACAAAGTTGGTTACAAGCATAGATAGCTTTATTGAAACTGCATTGAAAAACCAAAAGTCTTTTTTCTATCTGGGACGTATTGTGGATGTCACAATGTCTTTGCGAGAACCACCTACAATGTGGATGTAGTCTTTCTTTGCTATCTATGCTTGTAACCAACTTTGTCCGTTCTATGTTTATTTTTTTTACACTGCAAATGGTGGATATGAACGGTGAAACGTTGGCTTGTGAAGAAGACCGTCTCGATCGAAACGCGTTGCTTTTAAATACACTTCAAAAGTGACCCTGGTGTGCGAGTCTTTTCTGTGGGTTTATCGGCATCACCAAATTTTCTTTATCTACAACCGATGTCGCACAGACCCTGTGTGGTGAGGGATCAGATCTGCCCGAAGGTTTCGTGGGTGGATATATATATATATATATATATATATATATATATATATATATATATATATATATATATATATATATATATATATATATTTTTTCTCTTCATGTTGTAAATATTACATATTTTAATATAGCCTATTAATATAGTGTTAATTAAATAAATATAATTAATATGTAATACTATATATAAATATACACTTATATAAACACGCATCCTTATATACATACATACATATATACACACACATATATAAATATAGTGTAACACAATCAATAAAAGAATATAAATTTTACATTGTATTAATTTTCCTGTTTAATTCTTTACATTCACTACTATAAAAAATTGTTATATATATGTATATATATTATCTACTGGCGGTCGCCAGTAGATAGTTATAGTTAGGACTGAGTTCCCATAGGAAATCTGAAAATTCTATTTTGAATAACTTTGGCGCCAGTTGACGAATCCTCGCGAAATTTTCAAAACTAATGGGGCGCTCCGCTCAGCTCCTACCCTGAAAGTCTCGGGGTGATTTGTCAAACGGGGGCTGAGAAAAAAGGGGGGTCCCAAAACGCGTTTTCCCCATGCATTTTCCCATAGGACCTTTAGTCGAAGGTACAGCCCGAACGGCTGAACAGAATTACTTGAAATTTGGCAAAGAGGTAGTCCTCAGGTCATGCATGTGCCTTTTGCATATAGGGTGTCAATCTGTTCAGTAGTTCCTGAGAAAATTGCAGTTAAAAGTACATAAATATCTATATGCGCGCACCGTGTGCGCACCAAATGTGCGCAAGCGTAATTCTGATTGGTGGTTAGATGTCAGTCAACATTCGAATCGGTCGAAATCAGGAAGTGTCGGACGCCATTTTCTGTGTCGCAGTGAAAAAGAAAGGTGGCGAAAGTGAAAAGGGGGCAGGGTAGAGAGTTCCTGACCCTCTAGCCTTTGTCAGGGGGTCCCTGAAGGACCCTGAAGGGTGAAAAAAACATGTTATTTTTTTTTTTTAAATGGCGGGGTGCGTGCACCGTGCGCGCTCCATGCGCGCACCGTGCGCGCACGGTTAAAAACCCTTAAAAAAAAAACATTTTAAACTGTTTATAAGTTTATAGAAGATATTAACTATGCTGTTCAACTTTATCCAAATAAAAAAAAAAAGAGCTGAGCCATTCCATAATACAGGATACAGTCAATCTATAACTATATACTTAGGTAGTTTATTGTAAAATAAATATATAAAAAATATAATAATACATACATTAATTAGCATTTAAAAAACCTTACAAATTCACTAAAAAAACCATAGGTTTCACACACGTTATAGTTAGGAATTAGCATTTAAAAAACCTTGCAAATTCACTGAAAAAACCATAGGTTTCACACATGTTATAGTTAGCTGGACATTTCACTCGTAAAAAACCATTGAAATTCCCCCGTTATAGTTAGTTCAGCTAACTATAACTCGCACGACCGCAATCCACTGCTGATGACGTTGCATATTACATCACTCATGACATGGTCAGTGACATCACTGATGATATCACTGATGACATCTCAAATGACATCACTGATGACATCACTGTGTGTCTTTCTGAATTTTTTTTTTTATATATGTATATCTAAAGGTTAATGGAAGAATAAATGGGTAAATAAGTGTCTAAATGGATGGTTTTTTTTGCAAAATTAATTGTATAACTGACTTATTAACAGTATCTTAGTGAATACAGTGATGTAATATGCGACGTCAGCAGTGGATTGCGGTCGCGCGAGTTATAGTTAGCTGAACTAACTATAACGGGGGAATTTCAATGGTTTTTTACGAGTGAAATGTCCAGCTAACTATAACATGTGTGAAACGTATGGTTTTTTCAGTGAATTTGCAAGGATTTTTAAATGCTAATTCCTAACTATAACGTGTGTGAAACCTATGGTTTTTTTTGTGAATATATATATATGTATATATATGTATATATATAATATATGTGTGTGTGTGTGTGTATATATATATATATCTATATTATCTACTGGCGGTCGCCAGTAGATAGTTATAGTTACAGCCTAGTTTCCATAGGAAATCTCAAAATTCTATTTTGAATAACTTTGGCGCCGGTTGACGAATCCTCGTGAAATTTTCAAAACTAATGGGGCGCTCCGTTCATCTCCTACCCTGAAAGTCTCGGGGTGATTCGTCAAGCAGGGGCCGAGAAAAAAGGGGGGTCCCAAAACACATTTTCCCCATGCATTTTTCCATAGGACCTTTAGACACAGCTACAGCCCGAACGGCTGAACAGAATTACTTGAAATTTGGCAGAGAGGTAGCCATAAGGTCAGGGAAGTGCCTTTTGCAGGTCTGGTGTAAATCTGTTCAGTATTTCCTGAGAAAATAGCATTTAAAAGCATATATATATGTGGGCGGAGCCTAACCACACATCTCATCCTGAGATCTGATTGGCTGTCAGCACTTCATCCAAGAAGTGTTGGCAGCCATCTTGGGACCAATATACATGATAGCACCTCATTAAAAAGCATTGCAGTTAATAGAAGGTTTTAAGACTTTAGTTACATTATAAATCATTTGTTGATGGTACCACACTCATTTTAGGAATTGTGGTATATTCTAAGGTGATTTCACCATGTGAAAAAGCCTTCTGCTGGGATATCATGATTGAGAGAAAAATATTTTCTCATGCTTTTACCACAGAGGTTTGGAAGGTGATCTATAAGCTAAACTGAGAGCTTATTTTCTGTAAATTCAGATTATCTTTCTCAGTCATGTGAGAATGAAGTCTGACATTCTCAGTAAAACATGTACATCCAACAAGGGCAGAGGCTATCAGTTGATTCCTTTGTGTTCTACTGCAGCTTCCCAGAGTGTTCCAAAGAACTACTAGAGCGCTAACAGTCCTACTTATGATAAACGTATGGCACACCTGAAGCCATCTTGCTTGGATTAAAGTGGTAACTCTTAAAACATTTAATTTAAAAAGGAACAAAATGAGAGGCTTCATTTTTCCATAAAAAGTATGATTAGTGCTGCAGAAAGAAAAATTAGGGCACATTTTGAGTGACTTCTCAAATCCTCTTCTATTTCATTAAAAAATTCTGACATGCAGACTGAAACATGCACTTTCAATACCAGCAGCAGTTTTCCCTGGTGAGCAGTAGCTTTACTACAGTGATCTAATGAGCAAAAAGAGTGCTAACATTCTGAATTTATGGTAAATGTGTGACACATCTGAATGCCTTCTTGATGGAATCAAAGTAAAAAACTGAAAGTATTTCCTACTGAGGAGACTGCAATAAATGAGGAAATTAGGAAACTTCATAACAAATAAGTCTCCCAAGATGGCCACCAGAGAGAAAAGAGCCCAAATGTAGCCCAAATATCACCCAGATGTAGCCCAAGTATAGCCCAATGACAGAATGTCCCAGAATGTTCTTAAAAACAACTAGAGCGCTTACTGTCTTCATTATGACAAAAGTATGGCACACCTGAAGCCATCTTGATTGGAATAAACTGGTAACACTTAAAACATTTAATTTAAAAAGGAACACAATGAGGGGGTTCATTTTGCCATAGAAATTATGATTAATGCTGAAGAAAGAAAATGAGGGCACATTTTGAGTGACTTCTCAAATCCTCTTCTATTTCATTAAAATATTCTGACATGCAGACTGAAACATGCACTTTTAATACCAGGAGCAGACTTCCATGGTGAACAGTAGTTTTACTACAGTGATCTAATGAGCAACTAGAGTGCTAACATTCAGAATTTATGGCAAATGTGTGACATATATGAATACCTTCATGATGGAATCAAAGTAAAAAACTGAAAGCATTTCCTACTGAGGAGACTGCAGTACATGAGGAAATTAGGAAACTTCATAACAAATAAATCTCCCAAGATGGCCACCGGAGACAAAAGAGCCCAAATGTAGCCCAAAATCACCCAGATGTAGCCCAAATATAGCCCAATGACAGAAGTGTGCAAAACACTTATTATTTTGTGTTTTTGCAGTGTTATATAGTGCAGACTTGTCAGGTATTGGAGTGCTTTACATGAGCATTGGTTACATCACACAAGAACAAATTCATTTTGGTTGTAGACATGGGGAGACTAAGTGATTTGACCAGAATCACAGAATGTCGAGCTGAAGCAGAAACTTCAACCTGGTTCCCCAGTTGCAAAGTCTGCAGTTCTGGAAGTAACACCACATCCTCTCCCCTAAGTGCAACATTTAATCAAGTGGTCAACTGGATAAAAAAACATAAAGATAACAAATAATTTAAAAGTGCTTTGTCGCTATTTGAAAGCTCAGAAAATATGTCCTTATTTTAGTCTTTTAGAGCACTAACCATAACTTTGATGCCAATAAGACCCTCTCATATATGTAATTTCTAAAGGAAATGCTCTAAGTATTACAGTTTTGATTACATCAAGATGATCAAAACACACAAGATGATGGACGGAATGTTGCACAATGGCAAAACATTCACCCCCAGTCACAGATCTGGGTTTAATCCATCGTTATTTTGCTCACCACGCCACCCCAGTTCAGACATGGCCATATGCAAATCAGTCTTGACCCTGTGCCTCATGGGAACAGTCCAGCCCGAACTGCCAAGCCATGTCTTCCCTGGACTGAAATCAAGCATCCTAGGACCGGTTTCTGGCTATCAGCCGTCATCAGCCAGGATAGCTTGACTCCAGTGGCGTAGTGAGCACGGGACCCACGTCTGGGCATACCCTTCCCACATAGGGTGAACAGCAAAACACACAAGATGATGGACGGAATGTTGCACAATGGCAAAACATTCACCCCCAGTCACAGATCTGGGTTTAATCCATCGTTATTTTGCTCACCACGCCACCCCAGTTCAGACATGGCCATATGCAAATCAGTCTTGACCCTGTGCCTCATGGGAACAGTCCAGCCCGAACTGCCAAGCCATGTCTTCCCTGGACTGAAATCAAGCATCCTAGGACCGGTTTCTGGCTATCAGCCGTCATCAGCCAGGATAGCTTGACTCCAGTGGCGTAGTGAGCACGGGACCCACGTCTGGGCATACCCTTCCCACATAGGGTGAACAGCAAAACACACAAGATGATGGACGGAATGTTGCACAATGGCAAAACATTCACCCCCAGTCACAGATCTGGGTTTAATCCATTGTTATTTTGCTCACCACGCCACCCCAGTTCAGACATGGCCATATGCAAATCAGTCTTGACCCTGTGCCTCATGGGAACAGTCCAGCCCGAACTGCCAAGCCATGTCTTCCCTGGACTGAAATCAAGCATCCTAGGACCGGTTTCTGGCTATCAGCCGTCATCAGCCAGGATAGCTTGACTCCAGTGGCGTAGTGAGCACGGGACCCACGTCTGGGCATACCCTTCCCACATAGGGTGAACAGCAAAACACACAAGATGATGGACGGAATGTTGCACAATGGCAAAACATTCACCCCCAGTCACAGATCTGGGTTTAATCCATCGTTATTTTGCTCACCACGCCACCCCAGTTCAGACATGGCCATATGCAAATCAGTCTTGACCCTGTGCCTCATGGGAACAGTCCAGCCCGAACTGCCAAGCCATGTCTTCCCTGGACTGAAATCAAGCATCCATGTCGAGCTGAAGCAGAAACTTCAACCTGGTTCCCCAGTTGCAAAGTCTGCAGTTCTGGAAGTAACACCACATCCTCTCCCCTAAGTGCAACATTTAATCAAGTGGTCAACTGGATAAAAAAACATAAAGATAACAAATAATCTAAAAGTGCTTTGTCGCTATTTGAAAGCTCAGAAAATATGTCCTTATTTTAGTCTTTTAGAGCACTAACCATAACTTTGATGCCAATAAGACCCTCTCATATATGTAATTTCTAAAGGAAATGCTCTAAGTATTACAGTTTTGATAACATCAAGATGATGTCAGGCGTTCCACACTTTTGTAATACATATAGAATGTTAGCAATCTAGTTGTTCATTAGGATACTGTTGAGAGGCAGAGGCCAGGGGCACGGACTCTGAAAATTGAAGGCAGGTAGGAGGGTGCAAAGGCAACAATTTAACCACACTGAGCAGGCAGGAAGGGCCGTGGAAGCACAACAGACTATGCAGGGCAGTGGAAAGGGGGGCAGGGGCAACAAACCAACAATACAGGACTTGCAAGAGAGGCTGTGGCAATGTAATAGACCATTGTGGGCAGAAGGAAGAGGCAATGGTAGTACAACCATACATGCCAACAGACCCGATTCAGCCAGGAAACGTCCAATGTTTTTAAGCTCAAATGGGCTTTATTTGATCTGTCTCCTGTCTACAATCTCCTCTTTTTCAATGTAACTCAAAGGGGAAAATCAATACCCCATTTTTTTTTTCAAAATCTCCCTCTTACCAAGTTCAAAATGTTCGCAAGTATGGTACATTGGATCATGGAAGGAAATGGGATAGGGACATGGACTTGGATAACAGAGGACAGGAGGGACATGGAGAGGTGCACCAAACTGACCCTGCAGGGCAGGCATCAGGGTTTGCAGCAGCACAATACACCACACAGGGCATGCAGGACGGGAGTGCAGCACAACAATCCATAGAAAGCAAGAGGGAGGGGACAGGAAAATGCACATGGACAACAGAGAACAGAGGGGCAAGAGGCAATGGTAGCTAGCTGACCATAATGGACAGACAGGAGAGAAAGCTGCAGCATAACAGACCATAAAGGGCAGGAGGGACGGATCAGGGGCATTACAATGGAACAGACAAGCCAGGAGGGAGGAAGTAGGGGTCTGCACATGTAAACAGAGGGCTGGGGGCAAGGGGGCAGGGCAAGAGCAGCAAGATAGCCATGGAGGCCAGGCAGGATGGGCACTAGAAGCAAGACACACCATGAAGAGCAACAGTGAGACTGTGATGGCATACACACAGACCATGGAGGGAAGGTGGGAGGGGGTCAGGGGCAGCTAACTGACCACACTAGGAAGGTGGGAGGGGCCATGGCAGCACAGAAGACCATGCATGGCAAGTGGGAGGGTTAGTGGCAGCACAATGGCTATGATGGGCAAGAAGGAGGGTGCAGGGGCATGCACAAAGGACGATGGAGGATAGAAGGGAGGGTCAGGACCTGTGCACAGACAAGAAAGTTCAGGGGAAGGGGCCTCACAACAGACCACACGGGGCAGGCAGGAGGAGCAGTTGCAGCACAACAGACCAGGGAGGGCAGAAGGGTGTGGCAGTACAATGGACCATGTAGGACAGGAGGAAGAGGATAGGGGCATGGCATGTGGACAGGCAGGGTGGAGGTGGCAGGGACAGGTTACAGTCATCTGACAATGCTAGGCAGGTGGGAGGGGAGTGGCAGCTCAATAGAACACTCAGAGTAGATAGGAGTGGCAGGTCCATGGGACATGGTGGGCAAAAAGGATGGAGCAGGGGCATGCACAAAGACATCGGAGGGCAGGGGGAAGGAGAATAGGGGCAGCAAGCTAAGCACAGAGTTTAAGCAGGAGGTCAATGATGGGGCATAGAATTGGGCAATGGAGGGCAGGAGGAGTGGACTGGTACATCATACTAAATTGAGGGCAGTGGCAGCACATCAGACCATGTATGGCAGGAGGGAGGAGGCTAGTCCATGGATTCACACAACAGAGGATAGGGAGGAGGGGGATGGGGCAGCAAGCTAACTGTTCAGAGAAGGCGGGTATTAGGAACTTTATTGTTTTTAAAACATTGTGTCTGTGCGAACTACTTAAAATATGAACAAGTATGCAGCATAATCTCACTTTTATTCAGGAAGAAGAGGACGTTTGTGACTGTGACTCTGGGCTCACTTGGCAGAAACACCCCCTGACTCTCCACCCCCTATCGCAAAATGTAATGCCCGTGAAAAGGGTATGTGAACACAGTGTTATATAGAACATAGTCCTGAGAGCACGATTGAAAATGAAAACTAGATATAGAGTATGGTATAAACTATGCACCAAAAAGTGTGATATAAGATGAACCGGGCGTGAAATATAATATGCAATACATTGTGCGCAATGACAGATTCATTGGAGAGCGCGAGATAGCACAGGCACTAGCGCGTGCTATGCGATATGCGCCTTGGAGTGTAATATGCACAGGGCAGTGTTGTGTAACCTAACTAGTCTCTAAAGTTGTAATATAAAATATGTGCTGGGGAGTGTAACGTTGCATATGCACTGTGACAAAGATATGGATCCCAGATTGTAATATGTATGGCATAGCACTGTGCGTTATAACATAGGCATCGAGGAAGGCACGTTAGATGGGGCAATATAACCCGTGCGAAGACCAGTGTGGCATGACATATTCACGGGGTGGTGTTACAGTGCACATGGGCTAGAGAGTGTCATAGCATATGCACTAGCTAGTGGAATACAACACAGAGGTGTGTGGCACTCTGCAGGCAATGGTGGGTCTAACACAGCATTGGGCTCTGTCAGGAGCGCGCTGTGACTCTCAAGTGATGTTCGTCCCCTTTCCAGAGAGTAAAATAAAAAGTATTACACATCCGGCAGTGGATGTGTGTTTTATTAACCGTGAGGGGGGTTTCTTGCATAGTTTTGGTCGAATTTTTGTCGAATCCCCTTTGAATGGCTTGGTGTGCATGTGTATTAAATGTGCCCGTCAATAGCTACCCATGTTTGTATAAATAAACGACAAGGGTGTCTACCGGGATTAGGCACGGTAGGGCATCAGACATGTCAGAGCTTCACTAGTGGTGTAAATACATTCCACGTGGATTCATTGCATGCATAGTCGCCTTTTAATGAATATCACGCAAATCGTCATGGTGATAGGTACGTACGGTTTGTCCAGCATGTCCTAGGTGTGTCTATAAATATATATTTTTTAAAAATAATAAAAAACAGTGGCCGGCCCTGGGGATTGGGGTCAAAAAAATATAATTAGGAGACAGGCCCTGGGGGATGGGGTCATCAGGGCCAATACATTAAAATAAGAAGGGGAACCACACAGCCCCCCTTCTTAAAAAATTAAGACTGGCATCGTGCCGGAGGCCATGCCCCCTCTGTGCAGCACTCTGCAAACGCGCCCCCAACAGGCATCTCCAGTATGCGCCAGGGAGCTGCGCTGAAGACAGGTGTTCTGATGTCATTTGAGATGTCATCAGTGATGTCATGAGTGATATCACTGACCATGTCATGAATGATGTAATCTGTGACGTCATCAGCAGTGCATTGCGGGCACGCGAGTTATAGTTAGCTGAACTAACTATAACGGGGGAAAAGTCCAGCTAACTATAATGCCCCTGAAACCTATGGTTTCTTCAGTGAATTTCGAAGGTTTTTTAAATGCTAATTCCTAACTATAACGTGCCTGAAACCTATGGTTTTTTCAGTGAATATATATATATATATTACCTACTGGCGGTCGCCAGTAGGTAGTTATAGTTGGGACCTATTACCCATAGGAAATCCGCTTAATGGAGGTAGATGGTGGGCTAGTTGCACCCTAGGGACCCTCAGGATTCAAGGGGAGTTAATCCCCCAACTTAAAACGCGCCACGGGGCACGTTTGCACAGTGGTGAAGGGAGGGGGCGGGGCCAGAGGTGACATGTGTGCAAACACGCCCTGTGGCGCGTTTTAAGTTGAGGAATTAATTCCTCTTCAATCCTGAGGGTCCCTGGGGGTCAACTAGCCCATCAGGTACCTCCAATAAGCACCACGGAGCTGCATTGCTCAGTGTTGTAAAAATGGGCGTGGCCTCTGAACACCTCTCTGCAACGCAGCTCCCTGGCGCATACTGGAGGTACCTGGTGGGCTAGTACAAACAAGAATATCCTATTCTTTTGCTTATCAAAAGGAAGCAATTCTTCTTCGATCTGTGGTGCAATGCCGTTCTACCAGAAGTGGTGCCTTCTCATGCATAGCTTCTATTAAAGCTACAATAAAAGACATTGTGAAGGTGTAACCTGGGCCTCTTTAAATACTTTCATTTCTCATTACAAGCAACTTATTGGCATGGTTGTTTCATCTTTATTTGGGTCTATAGTTTTGGCTTCTGATAAAAATTCTTATTTTTTTTTCATGAATTTTCAATATTTCTGGTTTAAATTAATCACTTTATGGTGTTGCATTCAAAATACACTGTTTTGCGAAGCTGTGCAGGTATTCCACCTCAAACATAACAGAGTACACTGTTCGCCAAACTGACAATTTACCAGCTCTATTTAGAGTTTCCCAGAGTTTTATATAGCGCAAACTGGACCTGAAGGTATTAGAGCACTTTACATGAGCACCAGTTGCGTTACAGATGGACACATTCATTTTATTTTGTTAGGCAATGGAAGATTACGTGATTTGCCCACAATCACAGGATGTTGAGCATCCCTGCCAAGACTCAAACCCAGTTCTTCAGCATCAAGGTCGAGCACTCTAGCTGTAAGGCCACATCATCTCCCTTGGAGAGATTGTTATATTTCTGCCGTGGTGACCCCGTCAGTGGAAACTTTATACCAATGACCTGAAGGACTTGGGACTGTCAGTGTACATCAGACCATCTGCCCTATTTAGAGTGGACGAGCTGATGTACTTTTGTTTCTGTTCAGGCCTACCTGGGAAAGTCTGTCGGTCCCAGACTTAAAAAAAAAAACCATTACCACCACATCCTAGGGGGAAACTCCAAGGGTGCCAGGGTCATTAGTATTTTGTTTCACAAAACCAAAGAAGTTTGCTGAGTGGTTACATGAAACATGGCAGTTCCTCAGCAGTCTGTTTAGTTTCATCAGATGGGACGCAAGGCTGGCAAAAATCTCTCAATATGGTGGACAGTGGGTCTCTTGCAAAACTGTAGATCATGGTCAAAGTTTATCCAGTATAGTAGATTCACTAGCACCGTCCATGAATATGTGCATTAGAGTTCTAAATCCTAGAAAGAATGACTTTAGAGTATATAATTTTTAATCCTCAAAAGGATGATTCCAATACTAAAGTCCAAATGAAAATCTAACCCTTGGGTGTCTGATAACATTGTTCTGTCAACTCGCAATGAAAACACTATAAATTCCAATCTTCTGTTAACAGGATTCTGGCTGCAGTAGATAAGTATCAAAACTGTCTAACAAGGAACCACAGAGAACTAATACTCAATGGTTCTTAAATGGCCCCCACCATCATAAGTCTGCACTCTGGGAAATGTAGTTTGTCTTGCTTCCACTTGCATGTTTCGTGTAGTGCAGGTGTCACAACCACAAAGCCTCAGATCATAAGACACCTCAATTCCTTGTATACCACTGATCTGCACTTCGGCAGAAGACTCAAGCAACATTTAAGTTCAGAGGAGCGCATCTCTGTGGCTGCCTGACATACACAGGTTGGACCACGGATCCTGACACAAGGTAGCTCCATTTCCTCAACTACTGGATAGTTTTAATGGTGGTGGTGGAGATTTTGTGATGCCTCCATGCCATCATTCAACTTGAGTGCATGGTGTGTAAGGAATCTGCCTTTCTAAATTAGAGTGTCTCTTTTAAAAACGTAGATTTTGTTGGTGGCAGTTAGTATATCTCCATCAGGCTCCAGCACAAGAGTAAGAGGTTAATGTTTTGCCACTGGGATTTTGGGTACAACCACTCTGTGTGCCCTCTAGATTTTACTATGTCCTTTTCAAAGCACCTGCAATAGTCCAGAATGCATATTGACACAAGAGAAAACATACCTGGATGGGCATTATGCAGGAATGGACCAATGGAATACTTTCCCATTTCTCATGAGGGTAGGAGAGATACACGTTGTATCTCCTTCACTGTTGTCATCCCGTAAAAGACATATGGCCCAATGGATTCCTAAATCAGCCTTTTGCATCTTAAGCATTGCCCCTTTAAATAAAAGGAGCTGTTCAGCTTGCAGACAAGTCGTACGCATGGTATAATTATCAGACATTTATCAGAGTCCTCAAAGGTTAGGGCTATAGCAGAATGCCAGAAAAAGGTCGTGAGCAAGATTTTTGACAAACAGTAACAGCAACGGCGTAGTGGTATTTGGTGTACAACCAGCAGAGGCATAAAGTGAGGCTCTCTCCCTGGCAATTAGTTATCACTTATGTGCTTTTTTAACCAGTAGCATATTGAGGTTTAAAATGGGGTGCATGCAAAGGGTACTGGATCTGTGGTTACTACTTTTGGAATAGGGGAAACATTTGAGTCCTGTTTGTTTACCTTAAACTCACCTTAAAAGCATTTGCTTGGCATTACAGATGTTACCGTGGATTTTCATACCTAGTCGGAGACATGAAAAAGTTTGTCGAAGATGCACCTCAATTTGTATGACGTTTTCTTACCAAAACATATTACGAAACAAAATAACAGTGAGATCAGTATCTGAAAGCATCTTCAAACGCCTGCCTTTACATGAAAATACGCTAGCAGTATACATACATTGAAAAGCATCAGGCGTTTGTTTTAAACCTGAACAGCTTTGCCATAAACACAGTTTCCTTTAGCTCGCACTCGAATGTGGCACAGTGCACTTTATTGACAGAAATAATGATGCGGTAGTGTTGCAGAACTCGTCCAGCACTCCCTGCCAACCAGCCCCTCCACAAAACTAGCTGTAACTTTGTGCAGTATACCTCTCTGATATAAATGTGCATGTTGTGGCTTTGTTTCAGGAAGAGACAGGCTCCTGTCCAAACCACACTGGCTCAAAGGAACTCTCATAAGAATCCCGCCAGCCTTTATCAGAGCCTCTCCGCCTTCCGCATCAGGCTGCTGCTCGGCTTCCTTCGTGGCACTGTCAGGGCAACAAAAAACACAAAAAGATGAACTTGCCTTTAAAAATAAGACACAGAGGAAAAATACAGCCTTTATTTACATTATTTAAATGATTTTGATTATCGCTTCAGGAACGTTCCTGTAAAAGTTGATTTGAAACCCACCCGTCCATGGTTGCACATGGAACTTTTTTCATTGTATGGAGAAGCACAAGGGCAGGACGGCACACAGTAATTTTCGAGGTTTCTCTAAGAGAGTGCTCAGAGAGGAGTATGGGCCCAGAGAATGGCTACCCAGCATTGTAAACTTCGGATTTGCAAACAGGGGCAGCCAGCTAGGCTAAAATAGATAGTTTCAGAGACAATCTGCCCGTTGATGGGGGTTCTTGAGAATGTCGAGCGCCTATCAGAATTCCTGTTTCTCGTGCATATTCACAATAGGCACATGCAGTCCAGTCGCTCATTATTTCACTGATACACCATATTGGTTTCCATGGCTTTTTGAGAAAGATTTGAACTGGGACTTTGAGACCTAATGCCCCTATGTTTCATGCACACCACTGCCCTTTTCGATGTATTCCCTGTGGATATACGAGAAAAAGCTGATAAAGGCACCCCTCAGGCCTTGGTACTTTTAGATCTCTCGGCCGCATTTGACATGGTCAACCACGTCATCTTAATGGTCCGTGTCAAACAGGCCGGCATCCAGGGCTCATCCCTCAGCTGGATTGGGTCCTTTCTCAACGGCCGCACCCAAGAGGTACGCCTAGCCCCTTTCACCGCACTTAAGTCAACAACCAAGTGTGGGGTCCCTCAGGGATCTTCACTTTCCCCCCATATGTTTAATTTGTATCTGCTACCCCTGATTCTGTCCTTGAAGGAATGGAAGGCCATCACTTTCAATTATGCGGATGACCTACAGTAAATTTTTACTATAGATAACTCCCCTGAATCAGTCCTGGAATTCCAGGCTACCATGCTTCACATCCACCATTGGATGGACCAAAACCATTTAAAACTGAACTCAGGCAAGACTGAACTAGTCCTGACTGGGAACAGTCAGACCTTCTGGGGCCCACACTACTGGCCGGTGGAACTTGGCCCCCCCATACCATCCACCTCGGTCAAGAGCCTAGGGGTATCCATTAACAACGACCTTTCACTAAAAACACATGTGAGCACAGTGGTCTCTACCTGCTTCTTCCAGCTACGTAAGATCAGGAAGATCAGCCGTCTGCTCACTCACTCAGCACTGATTCAGGTCGTGATAGCCTTGGTACTATCACACCTAGATTATGCCAACTCAATATACCTTGGCTTGCCGCTTTTCTTAATTAAACGGCTTCAACTGGTCCAGAACCAAGCAGCAAGACTGATCCATTAGCAACCCAGATGGTAATCCACCAGACCTCTTTTAAAAAAACTTCACTGGCTCCCCATTCCCCAACGTACGGCCTTCAAGACGGGCTGCATCATCTTCAAGTCTCTTCACAGCCGGAGCCCCAAATTTATCAAACGTCTCTTACCTAGGTACACACCTTCCCGCAACCTCCTGCCCGCCCACCTCCCACTTCTGACCACCCCAGCCTTCAAGCTAAAACGTCAGGGTGGCTGCAGGTTCGCTGCCTTGCCCCCGGACTATGGAACTCATTTCCACTAGAGATTCGATCATGTACCAACCGCTGAGCTTTAGGAAAATTCTCAAGACATGGTTGTTTTCACAGGCCCACGCTTAACCCCCCCCCCCCCCCAATGGTACCGGCACACTCTAGAGCAAGCGCCATGAAACCTCTGGTGTACGTGCGCTATATAAGAAATTGCTAACATAACACACTTTTATGACTGGAGAACTATCCATGGCCAGGAGAAGTACACCCGTATTTCAACCTCGAGCTGCCACAGGTCTTCACAGTGGTGGCTAGCGATGAATGGTATCATGCAACGTTTTTTATGTTTAAAACGTTTTTTATTGAGACAAAACAAACCATGGGGGAGGGGGATAGGAGGCAGGATACATGGAATACAGTCAAAGAAGAAGGGATGCATCTCCAGAGGGTTGGCAATAGGTGGCGCGGTGGCTCAGAGGGAAGAACACAGTAACTGAACGCTAGAATTACAAGCTGTGGAGTCCCACGCGCGTATCCGACACCCCAAAGCTGAGCAAGAGCATCCCCCCCATCAACACCTTAGCAGAACACAATCCCCCCCCTCCCATCCCCCCTCCTCCCAGTAACAAAACAACAACACTCCCCCCTCCCCCCCGTCCTATGGTCCCGCATCAAAGTAGCCCTAACCAGGAAGCCCCGCTCCCCCCCCCCTCCCCGGGGGTCCCCATCTCACATGTAAGCTAGTCCGCCGGGGTCACCGGCGGCCTCAGCCTGAGAAGCCTAAGGTACCTCGGGCAGGTGAGCTCCCGGAATTCAGTGGACAGCAGCGCTAGAAAGGGTTGCCATAGCTCTTCAAATTGGTCTATCTCCCCCGCAACCGCAAGCGACAGCTTCTCCATCCCCAGCACATGCCAGAGCCTATGCAACCAACCGGTGATGGAGGGGACGGTGGATGTGCGCCAGTGGATCAGAATGTTCTGAACCGCAGACCCCAGCGCTATTGCAATCTGCCTACCCCTGCGGGACTTCAGTGGGTACATTAGGTCATTGGGGAGGCCCAGCAGGACATACGCCGGGAGTCGCGGCAGCTCTATCCCAAAGTGCTCATCCACCTCGTCCAAGACTTCTTTCCAGTAGGCGGTCAGCACTGGGCAATCCCATAGAATGTGTGTAAGGGTACCTTCCTGCCCGCAGCTCCGCCAGCACCCCTTGTCAGTGTGTTTATGCATTTCATACAGTCTCTCCGGGGTGTAGTACCAGTATGTGGACACCTTAGTGAATGTCTCCGTAAGGCCCGTGTGATATGCAGAGTGCCGAGCCCGATACGCAATTTTGTCCCATTCCCTGTGGCTGAGTGTCCTACCCAATTCCCTGTGCCAGCGCTCCCTCCCCGGGTTGTAGTAGTGAAACGGCGGGGGTTGTAGGTGTTTGTACAGATCAGTGATCAGTTTAGCGTCGGAGGTCCGAGTAGCCAACCACCGCTCGTACGGTGTAATTGGACGGGCAGCGGTGGCACGCACCTGAGGCTGGAGGGCCCAATGCCGAACTTGCATGTAGCGCAATCTGTCCAGCTCCGTCAGGCCGAACTCCTGGCGGAGTTGCTGAAAAGGAACCACGCCTTCCGGGCCATAGATCTGGAAGAGTGCCCTGCAGCCCGCCCGTACCCAGTGGGAGAAAACCCCCGGCTCCATCCCTGGGGAGAAGTCCGGGTTGCCCGTAATGGGCGTGAGCGGCGAAGGGAAGGTGGTGAGGCCCCGGGTCTCGCAGACCGCGTCCCACACACGCAGGGGGACCCGCGTAACAAAGGAAGCGTAAAGATTAGGGGGGCGATGCGTGCGGCGCAAGAATGGAACCTCTTGTAAGGTGCGGCCCGCCACTGCCTGGTCTTGGAAGAGCCAATGTTTGTCGGACTCCCACCTGCTCCACTCCACCAGATAGCGAAGCTGTGCCGCCTGAAAGTACTTACGGAGGTCCGGAATGCCGAGACCCCCCGCTTCCGGAGCAAGCGTGGAGAGGACCCTCTTCATGCGTGGCCTGCGGCCCTGCCAGACAAAGCGGGAGATGTCAGCCTGCATTTGTCGGATCCAGCCCACCGGGGGTTGGAGCGGAAGGGCTCGGAAAAGATATAGTATCTGGGGCAGCACCGTCATTTTGACCGCCGCGATTCGCCCCAGCCAGGACAGCAAGCCTTTGTTCCATCGGCCAAGCTCGTCCTTGATCTTCCTGCTGAGGGAGGCATAATTGGCCGTAACCATCTCCGATAATGTAGGCGCCAGCAGAATCCCCAGATACGGCACCGTGGACGAGGACCACTGCATGGGGAAGAGCCGTTGAAGATCCCTCCTGGTTTCTGCAGCCAGGGATACGTCTAATGCCATCGACTTGCTCATATTCATTTTGAAGCCGGCCACCCCCGCGAAGGCGTCCAACTCTCGGAGGCAAGCAGGCAGCGACCTCCTAGGGTCGTCCAAAGTCAGCAGGACATCATCCGCGTAGAGACTGACGGTGTGGACGTACTGGCCCATCCGGACCCCGACAGCATCCGGATTATTACGGATCCTCTGAGCAAACGGCTCCATGTAGAGGGCAAACAGGAGCGGCGAGAGAGGGCAGCCCTGCCGCGTGCCGCGCTCGATGGCGAAGCCACCAGAGCTACACCCGTTTACCCGCACCGACGCTGAAGGATGCTTATAGCAATTAAATACCATGGTGCGGAACTTATCGCCGATTCCCAGTTTTTTGAGGACCCGCTCAAGATACGGCCAGTGAACTCTGTCGAAGGCCTTCTCCGCATCAACGGACAACAACATCCGCTCCCCCGAGATCCTTGAGGCCTTCTCCAGAACATGCGTCACCCTCTTGGTGTTGTCAACCGTCTGTCTACCAGGCACAAAACCAGCCTGGTCCGCCTCCACCAGGTCGGGGAGGTGTGGACCCAGCCTGGATGCGAGAATCCCCGTGTACAACTTGAGGTCGACATTTAGGAGCGAGATGGGCCGGTACGAGCCGCAGAGGGCCCGGTCCTTCCCAGGCTTCGGGATTACCGCGACCGTCGCCCTCAGGAGATCCGGAGGGATGGCTCCCGGTTCGGAGAAAGAGTTAAACAGCCGCGTAAGAACAGGGGCCATGGTCGTGCAAAAAGTCTTGTAGAATAGCGACGTGTACCCGTCCGGGCCCGGGGCCTTGCCATGTTTCAGCCGCGCGATAGCCGAAATCACTTCCTCCACATGGATGTCCCGCTCCAGGTGGTCAGCCTGAGCCGGGTCCAGCACCGGGAGGGTCACCGACTCCAAATAGCTATCGGCATCCCGTGGCGAGGAGGGCTCCTCAGCATACAGCGCCTCGTAGAAGCCGCGGAAAGTCTCCGCTACCTCCGCGTCCCCGGAGACAACCCCCCCATCCGCACCCACCAGTTCTTTCACCACGCTGCGCTGTTGCGCGACCCGGAGCCGGTGTGCTAGGAGCTTGCCACATCTGTCCCCCCCCAGTGTAGTAGGCATGTTTCAAGCGTAAGGCGGCGTACTCCGCCCTATCAAGATCCAGAGCGGAGAGGAGCTTCCTCGCTGCCTTCAACTGCCTCCATACTCTCGGCGCTCCCGTACGGCGGTGGACCTGCTCAAGCTCCCGGACTTGAGCTGTCAACTCATCCCTCTTCAGTTGCCGCTCCTTATTCTCGGCTGCAGAGATAGAGATGAATTCCCCCCGTAGGACGGCCTTCAGTGCCGCCCACTGTGTCGCCTGCGAAGTGTCAGTGTTGCTGTTGTGAGTGAGATAGTCCTGTATGACCTCCCCGACGCGTTGTACCACCGATTTTTTGTGTAGAAGTGTGTCCCGGAGGCGCCACGCCCCCCGAGAGGGGGAGGCCGCCGGCCACCGGAAAACGCCGGTGACTGGAGAGTGGTCAGACAGGGTCAGGACCCCGATGTCCGCCGCCGTGGCAGCGGCACGCATCGGTCCACTCACCAGGAGGTAGTCCAGCCGTGAGTAGGTGCGGTGTGCGTGCGAGAAGAAAGAGTAGTCCCTATCCGTGGGGTGCAGGGAGCGCCAAAGATCGTGCAAGTCCATTTCCGCAATCCGGGCCTTCCCAGCCTGGGACAGTTCCCCCGTCTGCGGAAAGCGCTGCGCCGATCTGTCCATCCCAGAGTCAAAGACAATGTTGAGGTCTCCGCCCAAGATAACGTGTCGGTCTGGGGAAGCAGTGACATCCACCAGCGCGGAATCTAGGAAGCGCTCTTGATGCTCGTTTGGGCTATAAACGGAGCCAACCGTAAATGCTATGCCTCCCAGGCGCATGCGATACGCAAGGAGCCTCCCCTTCTGTTCAGCACACTTATGCAACACCTCCCCCCGAAAGGAGCTCGCTAGGAGAATGGCCACCCCCGCCGTCTTGTTCGCTGCCGAGGAAAAGAACTGGGTGGGGAACTTAGCAGAGCGCATCCTATGGCAGTCTCGGGGCAATAAGTGTGTCTCCTGCAAAAGGCAAACGTCCGCCTGCGTCCCCTCCAGCAACGACAGGATCGCTCTGCGCTTCACCGGGTTATTCAGACCCTGAACATTAAGGGTCACTACCTTTAGGCCCGGCATTCCTCGCAGGGATCGGGAGCGCCATGCAATGGGTAGGGAATCAGCGGGTGGGGCGCGCGGGGCCGCAGCGCGGGACAAGCCAAAACAAAGCGGGCGTAGACAACATCGGACGGGACCTTCCCAACCCCAAAACAACCCCCTCCCCCACCCAAAACACAACCTCGGCAACTAGCCATCCCCAAACTCAAACACCCCATAGTCTCAGTCAAGCCCCAAAACGGGCAAGTCCGTAGAAAAGAGCAAAGTGGACGTCCAGCCACTCACCTCCACCCGCTCCCCCCAACCCCCCCGCCCCGTGCCAAGCATGTTAAGAAGCTAAAGACATCTCCCCCCGGAGTGTGTGTTAGGCCGTCAAGGCCACGCTAGAGGAGCCGGTCGAGTCCCTGGCCGCCGCCCTCAGGGCGTCAGCCCTGTCCGCCCTAATGGTAGGGGAGTCCGGGCGCCCTGCGCTGGTCGCTGAGCGCCGCCTCGTTGACCTCCGCCGATTCCGTCCCTCCGAGGACCTCCACGACGGCGTAGCTCCCTCCTCCTCCGCTGCCGTGAGCCCCAGGACACCACAAATGTCTTGCAAGGAGCGTAGCTGGTGTAATACTCCGTTCCACCGAAAAATCAGGCGGAAGGGGTGACCCCAAGAGTACGGCGTCTCATGCTCGCGCAAAAAGTCAGTGGCAATCCTAAAGGACCTGCGTTTCTGCAGAGTGATGGCGGAGAGGTCCTGGTAAAGCGCCACCGGCCGATCCCGAAAGGTCAGGGGCTGTTTCCTGCGGGCTTCAGCCATGATACGCTCCTTTAATGGAAAGTCGGGCAGGAAGGCCAGAATGTCCGGTGGGGGTGCCGATGGCTGGCGCTGACGGCCAACCCTATGCGCCCTGTCGATGCTGATGGGAAAGTCCGCGGCCTCCCCCAGGATCTCTCGGAACAGGGCCCGCAGGTAGTCCCCCAGATCGGACCCCTCATCCGCAGTCGGCACGCCACGCACTCGGATGTTGTTCCTCCGAGATCTGTTCTCAAGGTCCTCAGAGTGGGCCTGGAGCTCCACACACTGTTCCCGGAGGCGAAGAACGTCCTGCTGGAGATGGACTATCTCCTCCGCTCGCTGGTGGCCCTCCGTCTCCGCCGCTTCCACACGCTCACCTAGGCCCTCCACTTCTCTGCGCACTTCTCGGACCTCGCTGGCCACCTCCCGCTTCAGTGTCTGGAAGTCCTCCCTGAGGGAGCTAAACAGTTCCTCCATAAAGGCCCTCGTGACAGGTGGCTCCCCTCCAGTCACATCTGCCGGAGCCCGGGAGGGCCCCGGTGAGGGCTGTGTCCTGTCCCGCAGGTGCTGGGCCCTGCCAAGCATGTCCGGCAGAGTACGGTCCCCTTTCTTCGGGCCTCCTTTTCCAGACATCGCCAGCGCCGCAGTCGGGCACCGATCCAGGCGCCCCAGGGATGCTCAGCCGCCGGCAAGCACTCGGCCCGGGTATCCCCCACAAGTGAGGTCGCTGCGTCACAGGTGACAAAATGGCGGCCTAGTCCGGTCACCGTCAGCCGCAAGAGCTAGCGTGAGACAACCAAGGGGGCCGCAGCGGAGGGGTCCCAACAGCTCATCCCTCCGGTAGTCAATCCAGCAATAGCGGGAGGTCGCCCGCAGCCAGCAGCCAGGACTCCAGCGGAGGCCGCCACCACTGCTCCTTCGGGGACAAAATGGCGGCCGGGCGGAGCAAGCCAAAACGACTAGGCCCGGCGACACCTCCGGGGCCTCCGAGGCACCCCGCAGTAAAATAAGTGCCACCACCGGCCCCCGATTGTCACGCACAGGGGGCCAGATGATCCGACCCCATCAGAGAGTCCGCCGTACCTCGGCTAGGGGTCAGGGCTTCCGCAGTGCAAGGTGTCGCCATCACCAGTCCGAGTGCCGGGGCACCCGTCCCAAGCCTTCCACACCGTCGGGCCCCTTCCCGCCAGGCTCCTTCAGTCACCGTCGAGCGGCGGGCCAGATCCCCTCCAGACCGCAACTTTCAGCACCAGGCCCAACCGAGGCGCCCGGACAGCTCTCCAATACGCTCCGCCCCTTGGGCTCGCCGCCGTCGTCCTGTGATCTCGGGCGAACTTTTGGGGGGGTTCCCCCGGGGCGATCCGAACCAAAACAGCACCGGTGTATGCCCCTGATGTTCCGCCACGCTCCTCTCCCGCGCTGAGCCTCAGCGGGGGGAGAGAAGCATAAGAAAAGGGCTTTAGCTTGGCCGGGCCGGAGGAGCTACGGGAGGAAGCGTCCGCTCACCCCGCCATCTTGGCCACGCCCCCATGCAACGTTTTTTAATGTATCTATGTGCAAGGCAAATTTTAGCATTGCCAGACAATCTTTAGGCGTATTTTTTCTAGGCTCCATTTTGATAATATGCCTCGATTCTAGGGTGATTGTTGGTTACTGTGTTTGTAAGTGTATACTGTTTTGTATCTTCAGGCACCGACAGCGCTTGAAGTTTGCTGCCTAGGTGTCTTTGGATAACATAGTGCTACCAGTTCCTGGTGTGTGTGTCGTGAGATACTGCCTGTGAGAAATTGGATTGTTGGTTGACTGGGGTGTGAGCCCTGGTCAAGAAACATGCACAATCCCTGGCAGGGTGAACCACAAAAAGTCACTAAATTAACCTGTGCTTAACCCTTGGTAGCTTGGCACAAAAGGCAGGCTTAACTTAGAGGCAATGTGTAAAGTATCTATGCCGCACACAAACAGTAATAAAGTGAAAACAAAACAGAAGAAAAATCACACCAATTTAGAAAAATAGAGTAAACAGCAATAAATCATTTTGATACCAAAAATCCAATCAGTAGAATTGAAATGTGAATTTGTGAAGTTTTAAGTAAAAGCCAATACTTAAATGATCAAAGCACAAAGCATGGACATCTAGTCATGCTAGAGGTCAAAGTTGAAAAATATGGCTGACCGTGATGGAGCGTGGTTCCGATTTAAGGAGTGGATTGGGCCCGGGTACTGCTGTTCAAGAAAAATGTTCTGAGGAAGTAAAGTTCAATGGGGCAAGGCTGCAAGTGGTCAAGTAGGAAGTGGTGTAGTCAAGGAGACCTGGGTTGAAGCCACGGTAAACCGTGGCATAAGGAAATTTAAGGGCCCACCCTGCAAGGTACATGGAGGGCCCCCCTCCAGACTCAATCAGGAGCTCTCCAGACAGGGTACTGTGCAGGACGGGTCCCCTGGTGCTTGGAGGCCCCCCAACACCATGGGGGCTCCGGGGCCCTATGTTATGCCACTGGCCCTAAAGATTTGTACGGTTCGACTTAGTTTCATTTTTTGCAAACTCTTAGACCAGTGAAGTGAGTATGTGATGCCCCAAACGGATCTAATGGGTTATAGATTCATTGTTTATGATATTAAAAATCAGCAATATTAAAAAGCAACGTTTTACTGCAAACCAAAGTAATAGCTGCAAAGATATGTAGCAGATGTTATAACAGAATTTTAAGAAGTTCTATTGCCTTTGCCGTTGAAGCGTCGCCATACTGTGGCACTAAGTGACAAGGTTTAACTTCACATGTGTGGAAAATTATTCTGTCATTTTGGTTCTTTAAGTTTGTTCATTGATCACCGGATCACTCTAGTCCTCAATAACATGTACTTTGTGTTATATGGACGGGTCTTTCTTTGGAATGCTCATTTGATACCCCACTTACGAAAGAACAGTACTTCTTGTATGGTGATTACAAAAAATTTCAGAGATATCTTTAGTTTCAAGATAATTGTTTACAGAAATTTCAGAGTTTCAAATCCACAACTTAAATGCCTTGACTGACGAGTCTAATGCTGCTGTAGCTTTGAGGAAAAGATTAAAGGAAGAGCAAGAGATGCTCTAAAAAGAATGAGTGTTAACTGAAGTCACTGTGAAACCTCGAGCTGAAAGTCTTTTTGAATAGTGTATAGTGCCTTCAAATTTGCAATATTAGGCCTCTGGCAACCAAAAAAGGACAACTAAAGAAATACTGATACACTTTCATTTTAACTTTTTTGAGTGACTGAGTTTTAATAAGTTGTAATCACCAATTAAGGTACGCCCTTATGCCAAAGTGCAAGGCGATTTTACGCATTGCTACCAAATTTTATGTAAAAATGTAATGAATTATACATTTTCCTTAGAATGCTTATGGCAACAGCTTATGTGATGATGACAACTTATTTCCAAAATCAGGAAAAACTTGTAATAAACAATAAAAGGATTTGTCTTGACAGAAGACAGGGAGGAATGACAGTTTTGAATGGATTTGTATAATATTGGTGATCGTATGCCAAAATATTGATAACAACAATATCATGACCCCAGAATATTGTGTCAAAAATATTGTCTACAATAAGATCGAGTTTGCATACTTTCCTTTGATGCCATTAGCCAAATCTTCACAAAATTGTCCCAAAAAGTGCCCTACTTTCCAAGTTCTGCATGGGAAGTTTCGGGGTGATCCGTCATGTGGGGGGGTCCCAAAGCACTTTTTCCCCATGCAAAATCTATAGTAATTTTGCATTTTTTAAACATGAATATAGGACGACCGCTGAACAGTTTTACACCAAATTTGCCAGAAGGTTAAAGCTTGGTCCAGAAACATCTCTTTTTTTTAATTTGGTGTAAATCTGTGGTTCTGGAGTTATTAAAGAAAAAAGAAATATAGATATGTGGGCAGAGCCTACACACAGATCTCATGGTGAGATCTGATTGGCTGTTTTTGTTTTGCTGATAACTTTGTTGCCATTTGATGAATCTTCCCGAATTTATTCAAAACTAGTACGCTAATCAGTTTAGCTACTGTGTGGAAAGTTTCAGGGTGATTCATTGAGCGTAGGCTAGAACGAGGGGGTCCCAAAATGCTTTCCCCCATGCGGTGTCTATGGGGATTTTGCATTTTTCTGACACAACTACAGCCTGAACTGCTGAATGGATTTACACAAAACTTGTCAGAAAGTTAGATCTTGGTCCTGAAAGATCTCTTGTTGTTATTGGGTGCAAATCTTTTCAGTAGTTTTGGAGTTATTAAAAATAACAATTTGTATATCTCGGGAAGTGGATCCTTCATATAGCCACTCGCGGGGGACCTGTAGATCCAGAGGCAAAAGCAAGACCCTCATTGTCTGGCCACAACCTGAAAGGAAAGTTGCATCTGCCATTTTGTTTCTCAGCTGCGCCCCCGGGCCATGAGGGGTCTCTGAGGGACCCCTCATGGCCAAAAAATTGCTAATTTTTTTTGTCCAGTCCCTGGATCCACTGTGGCACTCAGTGTGGCCCCAGTGAAAATCTGCCATGGATACACAGACCCGATAACCAATGAAAAAAAGAAATGCACCCACTCACACACCATACCCGTGGGCAGTGTGGGGCTGAGTGCATGCAGCCAATTCCCACTGCGCACGGCCAAAGGTCATCCGCAGCATTGTTTGTATTAATGTACGGTAATTACTTCATGTTAAAATACATAGAAATTTACTGAAAAAAACCCAAAGGTTACAGATACGTTCTAGTTAGGTGGATGTTTTACCCCCCTCAAAACCATAGAAATTCAGCAGTTATAGTTGTACTTATAGTTATACTTATCTGAAGAAACTATAATTCTTGCCCTTAGGTAACTTTGGGCTATGAGTTTTAGTTTTTTTGATAAACTTCTTTTTATTGTGTTTTGCGGCATAAAGAACAATATCAGGAATAATATACAGCAGTGCAGTGAACAAGGCATCAGTATCTGCAATCAGGAAAGCATCAACAGGCAAGTGCAAAAACCCTCCCGCCCCCTCCCCCCCTCCGTCCCCCCCCCCCCGCGCACCCACCCCTCAAAACAGGCCCCCCAACCATTTCCCCCATATCTTGCGAAATTTTTGTTGGGCAGCCCCGTGCAGCGTATAGCGACCGCTCCTGAGCCGCACACCAATCCACCCCTTTACTCCAGGTAGCCACTCTGGGCGGGTCTGGCTGTGACCACACTGCCGCTATATCTCTCTTGGCTACCATAAGGGCAGTGGTGAGGAAGTACTTTTCATTACGGGACCCGTCCATCCCGTCCATGATGCCCAGCAGGGCCATTCTAGGCTCGTGGGGAACCTCCCAACCCAGGACCTCCGTTAGATCGGCCTCGATCGCTGCCCAGTAGTCCCCCAGACGAGGGCAGGACCACACCATGTGGAAAAAATCTGCCGGAACCTCCCCACAGCGAGTGCAAGAGGCGTCCACGCGGAGGCCCGCACGATACAGGCGGTCCGGGGTCAAATAGGAAGTATGTAGGTAATAAAGTTGGATAAGCCGCAGCCTAGCGGAGGTGGTAAGCGACCGAGGGCCCATAAGAGCGTCCCTCCAGTCCGCCTCATCCAGGGGTCCCACCCAAGCCTCCCACCGCTGCTTTAGCCCGCTCCAATCCACCGGTGTATTGTTAATTAGGGATTTATAAATGCGGGATATGCCCCCCCTCCCAAGATACCCCAACATCACCTGGGCCTCAGGCGGGCTATGGGAAGGCAGTCTGGAATCTAAAGGGACGTGAGCCCGAACCGCATGGCGCAATTGAAGATAGCGGTTGAATTGAGAAGGTTGCAGCGCGAAGCGGGTCCGAAGCTCCTGGAAGGAACACATGCGGCTTCCACGCCATATATCGCCCAGACAGGAGATACCGAGAAGATCCCACTGCCGAAAGCCCGTTAGTCCCACCACCTCCCGCAGCCACGTCCCGTGCCAAAGCGGAGTGAGTTGCGTGGACGTCCCGGACCATCTGGTGTGTCGCAAGGCCGCCCGCCACGCGAGAAAGGGAGCCCGCACGACGCCGGGGAGCGACAGGGGGATCGCTGTGCCATAGAGCATGTTTTGGATGGAGGAGAACCCGAGGCAGTTCACCTCGAGTCGATAAGCCGGGTCGCCCCAACCCCCTGAGAACCAATCGTGGACCACCAGTAGTTGGGTGGCCAGATAGTAGAGGTAGAGGTTGGTCATGCTTAAGCCGCCGTCGTAGGAGGGGACCCTGCAGCGGTCCAGGGCCAGCCGAGGTCGACCACCGCCCCAAAGGAATTTGGTCACCATCTTATCCAGATCCCGGAACCACGGGCGCGGAAAGGGGCATGGAGTGTTTTGCAGCATGTAAAGAAACTTGGGGAGGATCATCATTTTATATAGGGCGACTCTTCCTAGCGGATTCAATGGGAGGGCCTGCCACCGGAGCATATCTGATCTGGCTTTGTTTACTACTGGAGCCACATTGAGTGCCCAGCAGAGTTCCGGGAGGAGGGTGACCCAGATCCCCAGGTACTTAAAGGAGAGTCTCCGGAGGGGAATATCCGATTGCCAGTCGAAACATTCCCGCGACGGGTGTAGCGGGACTAGAACAGATTTTTTGGGGTTCAGATGGAGACCCGACGCCTGGCCAAACCGATGGAGGATCTGGCGGACCCGGGGCCCCGAGGTCGCTGGGTCGGAAAGATAGAGGAGGACATCGTCCGCGTAGAGGGCAATCTTATCGGGGGCCACATCCGGCCATTCCCATCCGTGAAGAACGGGATCCGCGCGAATCAGCATCGCCAGGGGTTCCATGGCCAACGCAAAAAGGAGGGGCGAGAGCGGACAACCCTGGCGCGTCCCCCGACCTATGGGAAACGGGCGAGAGAGAGCCCCGTTGACCAACACCCGGGCCCGCGGATGCGCGTACAGGACCGCTACCATGGCACGGAACCGGGGGCCGAAACCCATGCGTTCCAGGACGTCGGCCAAGTACGCCCACCCCACGGAGTCGAAGGCCTTTTCAAAGTCAACCAGGAGGAGGGCCAGGTAGGGGGAAAGGCGGCCGCGGTGCGCCATCGCAAGATGCAAGCGCCGCAGGCAGTGTCTGGTCCCCCGCTCCGGCATAAAGCCGCATTGATCCGGGTGGACCAAGGAGGCAAGCGACGGGCGCAACCGCTGTGCCAGGACCGTAGCATAGATTTTGAGTTCGGTGTTAATAAGGGATATCGGCCGATAGTCGGAGCAGGACCGCGAGGGAGGCTGAGTCTTGGGGAGGGCAACTATGGTTGCCGTATCCGTCTCGGGCCGGAACGAGCCCGTTTCCACCACGGCTGCGAAGAGGTCCCGAAGCCTCGGGGCCAGCATCTCACGATAGTGAGCGTAGTACTCCTGGGGGAACCCGTCGGGACCCGGGGTCTTCCCAGGCGCCAAGCGGCCAATGGCCTCCTCAATCTCCTGCAGCTCGATCGGCGAGTCAAGGGTCTCGGAAACCTCAGATTGCAACCGCGTAAGTGTCACCGAGGTCGTCCCCAGCAATTCCTCAAGGGAGAGCGTGGACGGCCTGTGGCGGTATAGCTGGGAGTAATAATCAGCGAACGCCTGGGCTATCGCCACCGAGGCTGTGTGAGTACCACCCGCTGGGTCCGCGATGGCCGGAATGATCCTTCCCGCCCGGGGATAGGTCGCCAGGCGATGGAGAAGAGCGCCGTTTTTGTCTCCCCACCCGTAGACCCGGGCCACCGAGGAGCGCCATAGAATCTTCGCCGCCTCCAGGGAATGGAGGCGAATCTCTTCCCGCAGGAAGGCCAGTCGACGAGATCGGACGGCGTCGTCCAATTCCCCCAGACCGCGCTCTAATTCCAAGGCCTGGGCTTCGCAGTCCGCGAGCTTCTGGGATTGGGCCCTCCGTTGGCGCTGCAGATGCCCTTTAGCGGCGCCCCGGACAGTCGCCTTGCCGGCCTCCCACAAGACGGCAGGGGAGATGACAGAGCCCTCGTTATGGGAGTAGTAGTCGGCAATTTCGCCCCCGACCACCTTCCGGAAAGCCTTGTCGTGGAGGAACCAGGCGTTCAGGCGCCACATCGGACGGGCAGAGAGGGGTGGGGGACCAAGGGCGAGGAGCACAGGCGAGTGGTCCGAAAGGCCCCTCGGAAGAATGCGTACATCTCGTACCCCCGCGCAGTCGGTGGATGGTACGAAGATGAGGTCGATCCGGGCATGGGAGTGATGGGCCGCCGACGTGTGGGTGTATTGGCGTGCCTGCGGGTGCCAGATCCGCCAGACATCGCAGAGGCCTTGCGATTCAGCCCAGGTTGAGAGCTGTTTTGCGCGGGCGGCGCGGGTCAGGGAGACCGGGCCCGTCGAGTCCAGGTGAGGCGAGTAGACGGCGTTGAAATCTCCGCCGAGAATGAGGGAGCCCGCCGGGAGTGTCGGGAGGAGACCCGCTGCGTGGGAGAGGGCCGACTGCAAGAGGGATGGCGCTGCATAAAGGGACATCAGGGTAAGGGGTCGCCCCTCCAGACTGCCAGAAACCACCACTACCATACCTTGAGGGTCCAAATGCACCCGGGACAGGACAAAAGGGAAGGACTTGCGGAGCAAAATGGCCACCCCTCGGGATCCCCGTGCAAAACCGGAATGCCATACCCTGTCATAACCGTAGCGGCCAAGGAAGGGGCAGTTGTTACCCAACAGGTGAGTCTCCTGGAGGAGGAGCACATCGATCTCAGCGCGTTGCGCGTATTTGAGGACCGCCATACGTTTAAAACGGTCCAGAAGACCATTGACGTTCCAGGATAGTATGCGCATGGCGGCCCTAGGAACAGGCGGGTCAACCATGGTCTAGGACAGGAGAGGGGGCCGGCAGGGGCGCGACTGAGCAGGTCCCCAGGGAGGAAGGACAACGGGACAGCGGGCAGGAGAGCAAGCCAAACAGCACATGATGCCTTAGTACAACAATTAAGAGGGAGTCATCCCCCACCAACAAAGTCTTCCCAACGGGGAAGAAACAACCCCAAACCAACCCCAAGCCCCCCCCCCACCCTACACTTCAAAAACGGAAGCATCTGTCGCCCAAACCCAATGAAGGAACCACCAAGCTAAAACGCTTGGGCGTGAGCGCTAGTGGACCCCTGATAGCGATAAATTCAAACCTGAGTTACCTGCCCTGGCCAAGAGCAACACTGATAACGGAGCATCCCACCCCCGCCCAGGCATCCCCAGCCCCCCTCCCCCAAAAGAAGCAAAGAAAGTCAAATGGTGGGGCTGCGAGAGAGGTCCGAAGAGTCCACCAATTCGACAGGCTGAGTTGCAGGGCCCGTGGGCCGGGGCGGCACGGTCCGCCGTCCCTCTGCCCCGGGACTGGCGTGTGCGGCCGAGGAGGCAGAGGAGGCTCTCGACCCCCGGCGTGACCTTCTCCCAGAGCGTGTGTTGATCACCTCCTCAGCTGTGCGCTCCCGGGGTAACGTGCGATGCCGCCGACGGGTCCTCGATGTCCGGGGCCTTCCTCGTCCCCCCCGCATACCCGCAGGCGAGCCGCGTCCAGAGCATTGCAGGGGGTGCTCCTCCGTCAACCAGGCCCAGGCCGCCCGCGGGGTATCGAAGAACAGAGTCTTGTGCTGGAAGACGACCCGGAGGCGGGCCGGGAACTGGAGCTGATATTGGAGTCCCAGAGAGCGCATCTTTTGTTTCACCTCCGTGTAGGAGCGGCGTTGCTCTTGGACTTCGCGGGTGTAGTCCGGAAAGATCATGATTTTGTGGTTCTGGTAATGGAGGGCGCCCTGGCAGCGGGCCTCGCGGAGGATGGCGTCCCGGTCGCGGAAATTCAGAAGTTTGAGGATGAACGGCCGGGGGGGCGCACCAGGGGGCCTGGGGGCCAGGGAGCGGTGGGCCCTCTCCACCACGAACGAGGGAGATAGGCTGTCCGCCGGCATCCAGGACCGGAACCATCGCTCCATGAAGTCGTCCGCTCGGCCCGATTCAACTCCCTCCGGAAATCCCACTAAGCGCAGATTGTTGCGCCGGGCGCGATTTTCTGCATCTTCGACCCGGCGGTGCAATTCCTTAGAATGGGTGGTCAACTCCCGAACCTGGTCCTGTAGGTGGCGGATGTCGTCCTCGGCGGTGGAGATCCGGGACTCGGCCTCGGAAATGCGGGCGGTGGCATTCCGCAGATCCTGTCGGAGAAGAGCAACGTCCACTTTGACCTCTCCCACCATGCCCTCGAGGGAGGCGCGGGAGGAGTTGATGGCCTGCAGGATGGCAGCAAGGTCCGTGGCAGGGGCCGGGGCCGGCGCGGCCGCGGAGCCGGGCCCCCTGTCGGAGGTCGTAAATTTGTCCATCCTGGTTTGGGTGGCCCCGGACGCTGGCTTGCCGGGTTTGTCTTTACCCATATCTGCGGCGGCCGTCCGTGAATCGGGGCCACGAGCGAACGTCACACCCGCAGAGCGTCAGGGGGTGTTCGAGCGAACAGGAACCCAGCAGGGGGGCAGCGGGGGGAACCCGCGGCCGGAAAGGGCCCGACGCGGCCAGCCCCGGCGGTCAGTCCCCAGCGGGCTCCCCAGCGGGGCAGCGAGTCCGACCCCCCGCCTCAGTCGTGGCCGCGAGCCCCCCCCAGCGAAGCAAGGTCCAGCAGTGCAGCCCACAGTCTCCGGGCAGCGGGTCGTTCTTCAAGGGCACCGCCGCCGGGAATCGCCAGGGCCGGCCCTCCGGAGCCTAGCCCACCTCTCCAGGGGGGACACCGCGCCCGAGCGGCCCCACCGCCACCTCCAAGGGGGGGCACGGTGTCGCCTGTTGACTTGCGCGGTCCGGGGCCCCAAACGATGATGAGGGGGGGGGGGGGTAAAACAGCAGCAACACCCCCCCGACCGCCGATGTGCGGCCCGAACTCCGAGCCACGGGGCCGCAGCCAGGAGGAGAGGTTGTAGAGAGGGAGGGGGGGGGAGCAGGGGTACAGGTCTCCCCGGCCGCCGATGCACGGCCCGATGGGGGGGTCTCCCCTCCGCCCCCGACCCCCGCAGCCGCCCCGGGAAAGCAATCCTCCGCCGCCGCACTCACCGCCTGTTCCTGCTCTCAGGCTCCGCTCGGGGGGGGGTCCCAGCACGACATGTCAGGGGGGCCTCGGGCTGCAGCTACAAGGCAGAACAGCACTCCGTCAGTGTCTTCAGCCTCCACGGCAGCCGCGCGGCCGCCGCGTCCTCTTCACAGGCCGGATCAGGCCTGCGCCCCTCGTGGGCGCCGCGGGCTGGATTTGCTGCCCGGCCGGATCGCGGTTCCACAGCCGTCCGCGTCCGACGCCGGTCGGGCTTCACGTCGTCCAGGCAGGCCCCCGGTGGTCACAGCGCGGCCAGAGCCGGCATGGGGCAGCAGGGCAGCCTTACACACCCCAGCGCCCAGGTCGTGGCCGGCCAGGGCAGTCCAGGAGGGGATGAGGCGGATTTGCGGGGACCGGCGTCGGGAGCCTCACGAGAAGGCGTCCATGACAGGCAGGCGCCACCTAGCGCTCTGAGTTTTAGTTTTTTAACATAAGTATAACTATAAGGATAACTATAATAACTGCTGAATTTGTATGGTTTTTCCTGGGTAAAACATCAAACTAACTATAACGTTTCTGTAACCTTTGTATTTTTTAATGATTATTATCTACTGGCGGTCGCCAGTAGATAGTTATAGTTAGGACCTATTTTCCATAGGAAATCCGCAACATTCTATTCCCAATAAGTCTGGCGCCGATTGACGAATCTTCACGAAATTTTCCAAACTTTTGGCCAGCTCCGTTCCGCTCCTACCCTGAAAGTTTTGCAGTGATTCGTCAAGCGGGGGCCGAGAAAAAAGGGGTGTCCCAAAACGCATTTTCCCCATGCAATTTCCCATAGGACCTGTTGTCGCAGCTACAGCCCGAACTGCTGAACGGAATTACACCACATTTGGCAAAGAGGTAGTCCTCAGTTCAGACTCGTGCCTTTTGCTTAAATGGTGTAAATCCGTTCAGTAGTTCCTGAGAAAATTAGAATTAAAAGTTAGTGATATCTATGGCCGAGGAGGATCCGCGGACCCTCCCCACACCCAGCGCGCACCCTGCCGTGCACGAGCTGAATGCTAATTGGCTGTCAACACTCCAGATCAGGAAGTGTTGGCTGCCATCTTGTGCCTCGGTAGAACCGAGGCACAAGAAGCCCCCCAAAAAACATCGCAAAATAGTGGTATGCGCGTAGGGTCTTCGCATCCCGCTGAGGAAAAAAAAACGAAGCTCGGGCTCCTGCGCTTCGTTTACAATTAGCCCGGGGAGGGGGCAAGTCCCGGGGGCAATTTTTCATAGTCATGGGGGGCTCAGAGGGGCCCCCAGCCCCGGGGACCGCCACCCCCCGGGGCTTATCTTAATGTATGCGGGGGGGCTCATGGCCCCCCCGCAGCCCCGGGGACCGCCACCCCCCGGGGCTTGTTTATAAAAAAAAAAACCCTGTGTGGGGGGCTCGAGCCCCCCCACATGCCCGGGGACCGCCACCTCCCCGGGGCACTACATATTTAAAGTAGGGGGTCCGATACGGACCCCCAAGCCCCGGGGACCACCACCCCCCCGGGGCTTTAACTTAAGTGGGAGGGGGGCCGCGCGGCCCCCCTCCTGGAGCCTTGTCGTGGCCCTGGGTACCGCCACCCCCCAGGGCCGGCTCCTGCAGTGTCCCGGGGTGCCCACCCCCGGGACACTGCTGTTTGAAATGGCAGGGCGGGAGCCTCGCGGCTCCCACCCTGCCATTGCAAACTGCTTTGCTATTTGGAAGAGAGAGCAGGGAAACCTGCTCTCTTCCAAATAGCAAAGCAGATTGCTTTTTCACATAGGGAGCAGCATGTTAGCTGCTCTCCATGTGGAAAAGCAATGCCGGCTCCCGCAGGAGGCGGGGAGCCGGCGGGGCCGTGGGGGGATTGGGGACCCCCCCACGGTCCCCAACGGAGGCCAGGCCCCGGAGTATGGGGTCCCCGGGGCCAAAAGAGGCCGCAGGAGGGGGGCAAGGCAGCCCCCCTCCAAAAAATACAAAAAAAAAAGGGCCATGCCCTGGGGGCACGTTTTAAGTTGGGGAATTCATTCCTCTTCAATCCAGAGGTCCCCTAGGGGAAAACTAGCCCACCAGGTACCTCCACTAAGCGCCACGGAGCTGCGTTGCAGAGTGTTGTAAAAAGGGGCGTGGCCTCTGAACACCTCTCTGCAATGCAGCCCCCTGGCGCATACTGGAGGTACCTGGTGGGCTAGTTGGCCCCCAGGGGACCTCAGGATTGAAGAGGAATTAATTCCCCAACTTAAAACGCGCCACAGGGCGTGTTTGCACACATATCACCTCAGGCCCCGCCCCCTTCCTTCACCATTGTACAAATATTCCTCTAAAATCAGCCGAACTACGAATTCCGATTTACTCACCTGTTATCAGGAGAGAGAACCCAGTGCTGCATCTTTTAGCCCAGCACTGACTCTGAAAAGTAAATCTAAGCGTATTTACCAGTAACTTGTATTTCCGTCCATAGGAATCCATTGTGTGGTTTTCAGCAGAAAAGTTTCTAAGTGTCTATTTTCACAAACTAAAAATATTCCTCTAAAATCAGCTGAACTACGAATTCCGATTTACTCACCTGTTATCAGGAGAGAACCCAGGGCTGCATCTTTTAGCCCAGCACTGACCCTGAATAGTAATTCTAAGCCTACTTACCAGTAACTTGTATTTCCTGCCATAGGAATCCATTGTGTGGTTTTCACCAGAAAATGTTCTAAGTGTCCATTTTTGAAACGTACAAATATTCCTCTAAAATCAGCCAAACTACGAATTCCGATTTACTCACCTGTAATCAGGAGAGAACCCTGGGCTGCATCTTTTAGCCCAGCACTGACCCTGAAAAGTAATTCTAAGCGTACTTACCAGTAACTTGTATTTCTTTCCATAGGAATCCCTTGTGTGGTTTTCAGCAGAAAATTTTCTAAGTGTCCATTTTTTAAACGTACCAATATTCCTCTAAAATCAACCGAACTACAAATTCCGATTTACTCACCTATTATCAGGATAGAGAACCCAGTGTTGCATCTTTTAGCCCAGCACTGACCCTGAAAAGTAAATCTAAGCGTATTTACCAGTAACTTGTATTTCCGTCCATAGGAATCCATTGTGTGGTTTTCAGAAGAAAAGTTTCTAAGTGTCTATTTTCACAAACTAAATATATTCCTCTAAAATCAGCCGAACTACGAATTCCGATTTACTCACCTGTTATCAGGCGAGAACCCAGGGCTGCATCTTTTAGCCCAGCACTGACCCTGAAAAGTAATTCTAAGCGTACTTACCAGTAACTTGTATTTCCTTCCATAGGAATCCATTGTGTGGTTTTCAGCAGAAAATGTTCTAAGTGTCCAAAATATTCCTCTAAAATCAGCCAAACTAAGAATTCCGATTTACTCACCTCTAATCAGGAGAGAACCCAGTGCTGCATCTTTTAGCCCAGCACTGACCCTGAAAAGTAATTTTAAGCGTACTTACCAGTAACTTGTATTTCCTTCCATAGGAATCCATAGTGTGGTTTTCACCAGAAAATTTTCTAAGTGTCCCTTTTTGAAATGTATAAATATTCCTCTAAAATCAGCCGAACTATGAATTCCGATTTACTCACCTCTAATCAGGAGAGAACCCATGGCTGCATCTTTTAGCCCAGCACTGACTCTGAAAAGTAATTCTAAGCGTACTTACCAGTAACTTGTATTTCCTTCCATAGGAATCCATTGTGTGGTTTTCAGCAGAAACGTTTGTCTATTTTCACAAACTAAAAATATTCCTCTAAAATCAGCCGAACTACGAATTCCGATTTACTAACCTGTAATCAGGAGAGAACCCTGGGCTGCATCTTTTAGCCCAGCACTGACCCTGAAAAGTAATTCTAAGCGTACTTACCAGTAACTTGTATTTCCTTCCATAGGAATCCATTGTGTGGTTTTCAGCAGAAAATTTTTTAAGTGTCCATTTTTTAAACGTACAAATATTCCTCTAAAATCAGCCGAACTACGAATTCCCATTTACTCACCTGTAATCAGGAGAGAACCCAGTGCTGCATCTTTTAGCCCAGCACTGACCCTGAAAAGTAATTCTAAGCGTACTTACCAGTAACTTGTATTTCCTTCCATAGGAATCCATTGTGTGGTTTTCAGCAGAAAAGTTTCTGTCTATTTTCACAAACAAAAAATATTCCTAAAAAATCGTCTGTATGACTTAAACACATTCTTTCAACTGTTTACAGGAGGTTGGCCAGTGCTGGACCCAGGATCCACCACTGAGTAAGAAAAAGTAACGATAACACTACTTACCTGCTAAGTGAATTTTCTGCCATAGGATAACATTGGTGATTCTATGTGAAATTTTTTTTTAAGTGTCAACTTTTAAAATACAATAATATTCCTTAAAAATAACTACTGTAACCAAAGCGCTTTTACTCAACTGTTTACAGGAGATGTCCAATGACTGAATCTAGGATCCAGTCCTGTGGTTAGAAAAGTAATCCATAAAGTAACTCATTTCATTTAACTAGAAATTCACATTGAGCTCAATGTGGCTTTGTGTTTGAAATTGGGTTGGCCATTGCAACAACTGTAACTACTGTACTTAAAAGTCTGTTGCCTATTTGCCAAGTATTTAAACTAAAGTAATTCATTCTGAGAAAGTATATTTTGTATTGTAATGTATAATGTAATTATAATGTAATTAAAAAAAATATCTAAAAATAAATAGTTTAAAAAATGTAGTAAATCAGTATAAAACAAATCAGTATAACAATTAATACATTAAAAATTGTCATTTACAAAACCTTTGAAATTCACTGAAAAAACCATAGGTTTCAGGCCTGATATTAGGAATTAGCATTTAAAAAACCTTTGAAATTCACTGAAAAAACCAAAGGTTTCAGGGGCGTTATAGTTAGGAATTGGCATTTAAAAAACCTTAGAAATTCACTGAAAAAACCATAGGTTGCAGGGGCGTTATAGTTAGCTGGACATTTCCCTCGTACAAAACCATTGAAATTCCCCCGTTATAGTTAGTTCAGCTAACTATAACTCGCGCCCCCGCAATGCACTGCTGATGACGTCACATATTACATCACTCATGACATGGTCAGTGACATCACTGATGACATCTGAAATGACATCACTGATGACATCACTGATGACATCATCCAGTGAGTGTGTGTTTCTGTAAATTTTAAATATGTTTAATATATATATAGGGAAAAACCTATGGAAGAATGAGTGGGTGTATAAGTGTGTGAATGAATGATTTAGTAGGTGCGTGACTGACTCTATAAGTGAGTCATTAAATGTATCTTAATGCAGACTAGTGACTAAACTGTGTGAATGTCTGTATCTGTCTGTCTGTTGGTGTATAAGCGGCTGCATGATTTTGTGAATAGCTATATGAGTGTCTCTGTGGGTTATTGATTGGTTGTCTGAGTATCTGTATGGGTGCCTGAGTGTTTGTGTGGGTGGGGTGTGTGTGATTCTGTGCATACATGTGTAAGTGGGTGATTCTATGGGTGCATGGTTTTAAGAGTGCATCTCTGATGGACTGTATGGTTGGGTGAGTGTATGTATGGGTGTGTTAGTGATTGAATGTATATCTCAGTGGTACATGTGTGAGTAACTACATATGTGAAAGGCAGTATATATGTGTGTAAGAGTATATAAGTGGGTATATGTGAAAGTGTGTGATTGTGAGAGTGGCTGTATGGATGAGTGTGTGCTTGTATCAGTGATTGTATAAGAGCGTAAGAATGTGGTACTATTTTTATGAGTAAGTGAACTTGTGTGTGTGTATAACTGCATAGGTGAGTAAATGGGAGTGTGATTAATTATTTGCATGACTGACTAGGTGTGAGAGTACCTCTATGGATGATTGGTGGTGTGTGAGTGTCTATGTAGGTGTATAAATGCATATGATAGTCCTGTACTGAGTGACTGTAAGTATGAGTGACTGTACAGGTGAGTGAGTGGATGTGTGTGTAGATCTAAGAGTCAATGAGTGGGTATGTAGTTATTGGTATTGGAGTATCTATGGTTTTGAGAATGGACGTCTGAAATTTTGATTGAGTATATTAAAGGGTGTGAGAAGATGCACTAATTTATCACATGGATGACGTCATCAGTGATGTCTTTTCAGATGTCATCAGTGATGTCATCAGTGATGTCACTGACCATGTCATGAGTGATGTAATATGTGACGTCATCAGCAGTGCATTGCGGGGGCGCGGGTTATAGTTAGCTGAACTACCTATAACGGGGGAATTTCAATGGTTGTGTACGAGGGAAATGTCCAGCTAACTATAACGCGCCTGAAACCTATGATTTTTTCAGTGAATTTCTAAGGATTTTTAAATGCCAATTCCTAACTATAACGCCCCTGAAACCTTTGTTTTGTTTAGTGAATATATATATATATGTATATGTGTGTGTATATATATATATATATATGTGTATATATGTGTGTGTGTGTGTGTATACATATCTTTTATATCCTTGGAGGCTTAGAGTGCCGCATAGATAACGCAAAAAAGGCAGCATTGATGTCTAGCTAGGAAGTAACAAAGGGAGTTATTAGGATGTCCGCCCGCCACCCTAACGGTGCTGGGACTGGCCGCCAGACGTGCGGTGGTCCCGCACCGCTAATTAGGATACGACCGCTACCCTGGCGGTCGCATTCCGCAATTTTGACATTGCGGCGGGTGCTGCTGTAAGCAGCACCCTCCACAATGCCAGAGTGCCATGTTGTGCATTGCCATGCACAACGTGCCAGGCACCGCATGGTGCCCGCCACCTTGTGCATGGCAATGTAGGGGGTACCATAAGTACCCCAAAGTGCAGCCCCCCAACCCTCGGGGGCTGCAACGGGCCCCCAAAGCAATTCCCCACCAGCCTGTCCATGGCGGCGAGGCATTTAAAAACACATATACTAAAATGGATGTTGGTGTCTGCTAGGCACCGCCACGATATTAAGGCCCAAGTCTGCCCGGCCGGCAATCGGAATGATTGCTGACCGCAGATAAGCGGCGGACGCACTTTGCGTCCGCCGCGATAGCCCCCGCCATTATAATATGGCAGGGGGTAAATCGGGTTGGGGTGGCGGGCGGATCATCACCGCTGGGCCGGCGGTGGCGATCCGCCTGCCATCCTAATCACCCCCAAAGTGTTTTGCCATTTTTACAGCAAAGTTTTTAAGCATATAATTAGCTAGTGCCATCCTTGCCGAGGTGAAAAACGACAAAAGCCTTTTACCAATGGCTCCCAGTATTAAGATTGCGTTATGTTACTTGGTCTCAAGGAATCTGAATTGTGATTGCCTCAGGAATGGATGACTATTCCCAAGTCCTCTCCACCACTGCAGATGACAAACTAGTACGCCTGTCGCGAAGACAAGCAGGGGGGAAAGGGGAAGTGGAATAGAAAGAGAGAGAGACTGCCTCAATCGTCTGGCACACCTACTGCAAGTCTTCTTACAGGCACCTGGAAATACAGAGACAATTAGATTTAATTGTGGAACGTTTCTCTTATAATCTCTTTCTAAAATCTCCTCATCTTGTATGATTTTCTATTTACCTGTCTAGTCATGAGTGTAACCACTCTCTATAATGTCATATTTTATATTTATTCATGTAGAACCTCTTGGCAGATAATTAGAATTGAGAATTCCAAAATCTATTGTAGTCGTGGGTAGAACGTTGCTCTCTTTGTTACTTGAGAGGACACTGCTGCTTTGGTTCCTGTGCTATGGGGCTGACTCTGGGGGCATATCTGGCAGCATCCTGGTGGGATCGTAGTCCCAGGAAGTACCTTCTGCCGCCGCACGCACCTTTTGCCCCGCACCTCACCCTGGTGGGACCACAAGTCCCAGGGTGCATCGGCCTCATTCTTCAGCTGCCGCTCACGAGGGGGAGGCGCCACCACCGCGCTCACAGGACGAGACAGGGCTGGGCCGCCCCCCTGACATCTTGGCACTAGGAGATCCCCGTGATCTTTAGAACGGACCCTAGATTGGCCAACTAAGGACCCAAAAGGTACTGTTCTCTTTTTCTAACCTCAAAGTGCATCTAGCCCCGTAGAATGAGCAAGCGTAAGGCAACGGGCTCTTTGGTGGATGGTGGGGTCACAGGGACTCTTGATGCTTTCTTAATTAGAACGGAATCATTATTGGTCCATCCAATCCAGCTCACGGAGAAGAGACTTTCCCTGGACTCCATAGTGACCCAAAAATTATCATCTATGGGCAGCATAGCCATGTCTAAATCACCTAATGATGGGGGTCTTTCATGCCCAGAAAAGAGGGTAGGTGGTAACAACCCAAAAAGCCCAATTCCTGTTGTTTTGTCTCTGCAGGAATCTCCCCCGCTACCCCTACCTGTTGAGCCGCAATCTGTGGAAAGTGGCTCCTTGGAGAAAGCTGCAAGAGATATTGGGGGGGATACTCATTCGGACGCAATGTCATGGCAGGGGGAAGGGACCATCGCACTGGTTGCACCAAGCACAAGTGCTGAAACCACATCACACTCAGGCGGGGAGGTTGTTACTCGCTCCAAAAGGGCCACCAAATTAAATAGCACTATAAAGTCACTGGACAACGACATTGTTCCAGCAAAGCGAACGAGGGGTGGGGGCCCTCTAATTCTAAATAAAAACCGAAACAAAAGCCCAGACCAGCGCCCAAGACTATTAGGCCCCCAGATACAGAGAGCATTGTAGATAACCATTTGTGTCATAACTGTGGAGGGGATAACGCGGGGCAGGGAGTGGACACTGAACTTTGGACACGGATGGAAACGTTGTTAACCACCCTTCTGGGGCCCGTACTAGAGAAAATCAGGTCAGTAGAAGAAAAATTGTTGCTGCTCTTGACACAGAACAGTACCTCAACTATTGAGGGCAATGGGCGCGTAACTAGCAGCCACAAGGTACAGGAGGGTCCCAATCTACCAGATGTACTAACTATAATAGGCAGAGTGTCATCCCCAGGGCCCCTGGAAGGAAGGGCACCCAGTACACACATTAACCCCAGAGGCCATAGGCACACAAGGGAAGGGACTACAGGTCACAACACAAATCAACAATTAGCCCCCATCTATACTGGGGGTAGAGTAACCACAACCCAAGACTCTGAGCAAATGTTAGCCCTTACTGTTCGGGGCACACCAGACTTGCCGTCTTTAGATTTGCCGCCTGCTTCATGCCCATACACAGTGGTTCTGACAGGGGTTCCGGCTTGCATAAGTGATGGAGAAGAAACCCCTCTAATGTTGATTAATAAAGCAGCCCACTGGATGATTAGAAATGCAGGATTCAACATCACTAATTACAAGCATATTCTAATGGTTAGAAGGGTGTCCTGGATCGGCAAGTCCAGGAAATGTTTTCCAGGGGACTGCGTGATTGTGAATTTAAGGCACCCTGAGCTTGTACATAACTTTCTCACTCTAAGTAAGGGGTTTCATCATGGTGAGCGTGGTTCCAGTATTAAAATGCTACCCCTGGGCTTCTTTTATAGGCATACGATTAACCCGAACAACAGTGGTGAACACAAGGGCCACATGGTGGGAACATATGGGGGTGGTTCAACAATTTCAGTATGGAATCGGTATGCCTCACTCAAGAATGCTGGGGATCTAAATGATATTGATTGACTGGATTGGTCGGGGGAAACTAGGGGCGCCCATGGTGTGGAGAGTCAATTTTCTAACACAGACTTGGGAGGAACCGTTAGGGCAAATCCAAATGAGGACACCTTAAGTCCACCGCATTTAGAGCTTTTGGGACCCGGCACGCAAGAGCATAGTCACCCACTCACAGAGCCCCACAGTCCCCAACCTTGCCTTACACCAGATATACCAGAAGGACATAGCCTGAGGGATTTTAAGATAATCTCCTGGAATATAGCAAGCTTAGGTACTAAATTTAAAAATGAGGATTGGCTAGTTTACATCAAAAAATGTCAGGTTATCTGTCTACAGGAGACGTGGGAGGTAAATAGTAGTACCCTCCACCTTGAGGGTTATAAAACTTATTTTGTGCCTGCAAGTAAGGCCACATCGGGGAGAGTAAGGGGAGGATTGATTACTTATGTCGACCTCACGTTACAGGGCAGATGGACCGATCTGGGCTGGAACTCAGATTTTATGCAGGGGATTAAGTTTTATAATAAGGGCCACAAATTAAATTTGATTAATTTCTATAATGCGATTTTACCGGGCCAGAGTACTGCAAGAGTGGACGAGCTGGAGAGTAGGCTCATGTGCATTTAGGAGAAAGGGGCGCAGATGTCCCAGCTGGTTTTAGTCGGTGATTTTAATTGCCACCTGTGCCCACACCTGAAAGTTAATGGAGAGGACTGGTTGTCGTGCACTCTGGAAGAGGGCCCGCACATGGAACATACAAAGGAGGGAAGGGCGTTAGGAAAGCTTTTAAACACACATGCCCTCACACATACCATGGACCTGGCTGAAGCTGGAAAGGATAAAATTGTGCACCCCACATTTAAAGGCAGAGGAAGTGTTTCTTTTATTGATTTTATCTGTGTTTCGAATTCACTAAAAAAATGGGTCACAGGTTTCAAAATAAGTCTATGTATTTTCAGTGATCATAACCCTCTAGTCATGTCCCTCGTAGAGTTAAATCTCTGCAAGAACCCACAGAGAGTGGGGGGGCGGGGTGGCATGTGCCACAGATCAAGGGAGGAGGCTCAGATGGTCACAGACTAATGGCGAAGCTTTTTACAGAGCATTAGCTGAAAATGGCCAACAGCTTATCGCGGACTGTCTAAACCCAAATGTGGAGGGTATTGAATTGGTCATGGCATTCAAGGGTATTGCCCATCTAATTGATGGTTTGCTTAGGGCCAAAACATACAAAGCAAGAATGAATGACCCAAGGTGGTTCGACCAAAAGTGCTCCCGCGCCCTGAGAGAGCTGAAATTAGCATTGAAATCCTCCCCAAGAGATAAGAGCAGGGTGACCCTATGTAGGGCAAATTATAAATTGGCAGTAAAACTAGTTTGCAGCAGCAGGCTTGGGAGGACTTAAGGGAAGCGATAGAGCTAAAGAACACAATTGCTTTCTGGAAAGTTATAAATGACTCTTGCTTCCAAGAGGCAAATAAACCAAGGGTAGCTAATCACATCCTGCCAGAATCATGGTATGAGCATTTCCATTGGCTTTACAATCACTTCCTGAATGAGGCCCAGACGGAACCTGAAGGGGGGAGCAGTCTATCTACCAGATAAGTTTCACCCTGGGGGAGATCAAGGTAGGAATTGAAGGACTGACTCGAAATAAGGCACCGGGTCCTGATGGGATTCCTCCCGATCTTTTCTTGAGCCAGGTAGATCTTTGGGCACCAATCCTGACCAGAGTCATTAATACAGCAGTAAATACAGGTATCCCACCATCCTGGTCCACAGCCATAATCATTCCTATTTTCAAAAAGGGCAATAAGGACAGCCCACTTTGCTACCGGCCCATTTCCCTAATCGATGTGTCAGCGAAAGTTCTAGGAAGGGCTATCCTCAGCCAGTTAATGGACTGGGCGGAGGATCAACAGATTATCACTGACACCCAATATGGCTTTAGGCCGGGAAAGTCAACCACCGATCAATGTCTTAACCTTTATTTATTGGTAGCCAAGTACACCATTGCCAGCCAAGAAACTGTGTACTTGGCTTTCATGGACTTGACGGCGGCTTTTGACCGAGTCAACCATAGGAAATTATGGGCAATTATGGGAGGTCTTGGTGTGGACCCCGGACTTATTACCATTCTAAAGGTATTGCACCAGAATACCACTGCCAGTGTCAGATACAATCAGGAGGGAAGTACCACCGACCCTTTCCCATGTTCAAGTGTGGTGAGATAGGGATGTATTCTGGCCCCATTTCTGTTCACCCTGTACATAAATGGTTTGGATCAGGCACTTAGCACTTTAATGGTTGATACACCGCGGATTGGCTCAAGAGGGATCCCCGTCCTGCTTTACGCGGACGACGCGGTTCTCCTCGTGCGGACATCCAAAGGGCTCCAGGGTTTGATAGACGGCTTTGCTTCCTTTATGGAGAACCTAGATCTGTCCCCCAATTTAACTAAGTCATACATCATGGAAGTGGGGAAAAAACCGAGCAAAAATTATGTTTACTCGATTGGTTCCCATCACCTGGGAAAGGTGCACTCCTTTTCTTATTTGGGGATATTATTTGACAGTCGTCTAATTTGAAGGCCCTTGTAGAAGAGAAATGCCGCACACTAGTGAGCTGCTCTGGGTCGATCATGAACTTTGCACGAAGGTTGGGCCGTTGGTCCCCGGAGCAAATACTGAGATTATACAGCTCTATATGTTGTGCCAAAATTCTTTATGGAAGTCAGGTATGGGGTTTTATTGACACGCAGCATCTGCAGACCGAGGAAAACAAGTACCTCCGGCGCCTACTGAAAGTGCCTCAGAGTACACCGTCCCACATCATTCACGAAGAACTGGGTGTCAGTTATGTCAGAGATAGGCTGGAAGCCAAACCCCTAACCTGCTGGGCCAAAATATGGGCAAATACAGAGGCCTCATTTAGTAAGCAGATTATAACAGACTGCCTTGCCCGTGACCGGGGGCTGAACATCCCATAGCTTAAGTATGTAAAGGAGACTTTAGAAGCCATAGGATGCGCAGATCTTTTTAATAACCCCACAAAAATGTCAGTGCATGACAAGACTTTGGTGCAGGCCCGGTTCCAGAAGCATGTTATATCACTCAGGGAAGATAGGGAACTGGTTAAACAGTCAGTTAGAGAACACCTCCTGACTAAATCATGTTTGGGTATTGAGCCCTATTTATCTTATTTCCATAATGCCCATGATAGATTTATAATGACACGTTTAAGGCTCAATCTATTGCACCACACACTAGCTGACCCGGTAGGATACACTCCGTCCATAGAGTTGAAGGCTCCGTGTGGCTGCCACCATCGGTCTCCTCAGGATACCCTTCACTTTGTTTTATTATGCCCTTTTTATTAACAACCTAGGAGTTTGTTTTTAAAAAGCATTTTAAAGACTTCTAGATTTAAACATGCAAAGGTGGCCCTGTTATTTTTAAAATTGTCTACAGACACATTAACCCTGTTCTGCACTGTAAACTTTTTAAGGGCAGCCATCAGACTCAGAAATACAAGAGGTACCAGATGAACAAATGTGCCTCGTAATACCATGTAGTTAAAAGGCACCAAAAAAAAAATGAATTCATTTGAAGAGGGGAAGGTTCTTTTAATTGTGAAGGGAATCTTTATAAGCAATTGCAGATCAAATATAAACACTCATATAACTCTAGCAGGCATAGGTGGGAACGGGAGCTGGGAAGAACGCTGAGCCATAAGGAATGGGAGGACATATATTATAGGGCGAGGCACTCCGCATACCACATGGGACTCACTGTGACTCTCACGAAGATTGTGACATACTGGTATTACACCCCAGAGCGTTTGCACGAGATGGATCGGGCCCGGGAGGCACGGTGCTGGAGGGGTTGTGGAGTGGTGGGCAGCCTCACCCATGTCTTGTGGGAATGTACGCATCTCCGATCTTACTGGAAGCAAGTGTTAGAGGAAATGGATAGGCATTTCGAGACGGAGGTGCCACGTTTCCCGGCATATGTACTTCTCAGCCTACCCAACCCTTTGACGTACCCGCTGCGGTCCCATAGGGGTCGACTGATGACCATTGCACTAGGGTCCGCTATCCAAAACATCCTTAGTCACTGGGGTACTACTCAGGGGCCGACTTTTACGGGGTGGTTGCATCATTTGTGGTATGTCTTGGGTATGGAAAAATTAGCACTGACCATGACGGGGGAAGGGGAGAGATTTGGAGAGTTATGGCGTCCCTTCCTATCGATTTTGGCCTCTGAATTCAGGGAAGTCACTTGTCCCCGATATCTAAGACTGCTACGTATTGCTGAGACCTCGGAAAGTGGAGGGCACCAGCAGCTCAATGAGGGGTTAGGAAAGACGCGGAGCATGGGGGTTGAGGGGAGGGGGTGAGGGTTTTCATTGTCGGGGGGGATATGTTTGGTTTTGTGTTATATATGCAAGAAGCGGGGTCATAGCAAAGTGATGAGCAGCACCTGTACCTGTTACTCCCATGAGAAACGATGTTGACCTGTCTGGCAGGGGCTCGTATACTAGCCTTGTATGAGAATTGTTACATGCATATATTTATGTTGAAAATACAATAAATAAATTTAAACCATAATTGTGAAGGGAGCGAATATGTATCAATTCTAAGCTGTTAAACTATTATGTTCCTCTCTTAATCTTGATGTTTTTTATATGTACTTTTGTGGCCCGCGATGTTAGCCTCTCATTGGTCTTTAATATGAATTTCATGTGATAAGGGGTTTCCACTCATGGAAGGATCTAACATGTATTATTTTAAGCTGTTGATTGTTTTGTTTTTATATTATGATGTATTTGATCTGCACTTTTATGGTATTTTTTATACCGAATAAAGTATTATTATTATTATATTACTTGAAAGGACACTATTGACTTCTTATCTCCAATAGATATTTAATGACTCTTGTAAAAGTTCATTTAAGTGTTTAGTTTATTCCAATTAGAATCCAGTTGGTGATATATATATGGAGACTCCATAGATGTTTTTAATGAGCAGATTGTGGCACAAATAAAGAGACTCAACATTGCTATTAATAGTGCCAACAACAAAAAAAATCACAAATCATGAGAGGAGATATTGGCAACTCATCAAGAAGTTGAAAGAAAATCATCAGATTATTATACGCAATTCGGACAAAGGAGGTAATCTGGTATTATGGCCCCTAAAGGAATATTGGGAGGAGGCGTATAGTCAACTTAATAACATTGAGTGCTATAGAAGGGTTTCACCTACTAAATTTAAGGACATCCAGGAGGCATTATTTTCTCAACTTTTAGCTTGGAGGAGTATGGGGTTGCTAAGTTGGGATGAATTTAAATACCTCAAGAAGGAGCATGCCATTATTCCGGTGATTTATTTTATACCCAAAATGCATAAAAATATGAACAAGCCACCGGGACGCCCTATTATTGCTGCTTGTGATGGCCTGCTAGAGAACCTTTCCAGATATATTGACTTTCTTCTGCAGGAGTTTGTAAGAAATTTGAAGTCATATGTGCAGGATACAAGTGACTTCCTGAGAAAGGTGCAAAACATAACATGGAAGTCCCCTTATTTCATGATAGCACTCAATGTGTCCTCATTATATACTTGTATTAGGAATAAGGATGGCATGAGGGCGGTTGAATACTTCTTGATGAATAGACCGATTGATCTCTTTCAGCACAACAATATGCTCCTTAAAATGTTATTATTCTGCCCGGACAATAATCTCTTTCTGTTTAATGGAAAGATGTACCAACAGATACAGGGAGTTGCTATGGGGGACAGCTTCTCTCCCAGCTACGCCTGTTTGTTTATGGGGTGGTGGGAGGAGCTGGTCCTCATGCAGCAGCATGAGCAGATTTTTCATAGGAGAGTTGTAACTTGGCTCCGCTATATTGATGATTTGTTTATAGTGTGGGATGGCGATGTTGAAAGTGCCACAGCTTTTATTGAGGTATTAAATGATAATTCGCTCAATCTTCATTTCACATTTGATATAAGCAGGGAGATGGTCACTTTCTGGATGTGTGAATCCAGATATTGAATAACAGGTTATCTACTACCCTCTATAGAAAACCTACGGCGGGCAATACATTACTTCATGCCTCTAGTGCACATCCTCCTCACCTCATCAAGAGCATCCCTTATGATCTGTTAAAGTACAAGAATATACAAGCTGGCCAGGATGGAGTAGAAGAACCCATAAGGTTGATCCTGGGATTCTCACGCCAAGAAAAACAAATAAGGGCAATAGTGATAAAAAATTGGCCCATTGTGAAGAATGACCCAGTAATCGGGGGATTATTACCTAGTAATCCTTCAGTCACCTTCAGGAAAACGAACAGTATGGGCATGGCATTAGTAAGAAGCAACCTTGAGGTGAAATGAAAGGGTTCGTGGCTCATGACAAGGAAGGGGTTCTTTAAATGCTCATCGTGCAAGGCATGCCAATATGGAATTAATACCAAGACCTATATAACAGCATTTGGTTCTAAAATATGTGAAATCGGGCATTTTCTTACATGTAAGTCTGATTTTGCAGTATATGTGCTAACCTGCAGCTGCAATTTGAAGTATGTAGGAAGCACGAAGCTGCCTGTGCACAAAAGAATCCTTCAACACATCCGGGCTATTTGCAACAATGATGATAATTATCCTGTTGCAAGACACTTAAAGATCAACCACAACAGTGACCCGAAGTATCTGAAGTATTATGTGATAGACACTGTTACCCCTCAAAGAAGAGGAGGAGATAGGGAATCAAACTTGAGAAGGTTGGAAACAACCTATATTCTGCAAATTGATTCCAAACATCCAAGGGGTTTGAATAACAGTGAAGATTTATATACATTCTTATGACATTTGTGAATTTAATGAGTATCATGGATGGGGCCTTTTGTAACACATGGTAGGACAAATGACTTTTTCTTACATTTTGAGTCCTTTGATGAGATGTTCGTTAATAAGTTCCACTACAAAAGAATTTTTTATGGCTTATTTTAGGATGGTATTTATATATTTATGATGTTTTAGGATTGATTTTAGGAATCAGTATTGGAAAGCATATTGTATGCTTCCATATATATGGATTGATTTCTAGCTGGATCTACCTATTATATTTATCATATATATTGTTGTCCTGAAAACTGCTTGCACTTTAGAAAATTCTTACTGTTTGCACAACCTCTGGACTCACAGTGGAGATGGAAATCTCCACATATGCTGCTTTGATGTAACAATTGTAGCATTGTTTTGTGATTTAGCATGCGTGTCCAAGCAGGGATGGAGACCTCGATTGGTCACCTTGCTGCAATCCGGAACTGTTTAGTGTTTATACATTCTTTTTCCCTTTTTTTTTAAAGGTTTATAATAAACAGCACTTTATGATCTTTTGGTAAGCACTTTTATGGTTTTATGGTAAGGGCATAGTGAAATATGGAATTAACTTATGCATTTATGCTGTTATTAGTACCTGTTTATTTTAAACAATGGTATAAAAAAACCACAAAAATATAATTTCTTCTCTGCAACTCTGTAGTTAAAAAAAGTGTGATCTGCAGTTTACATTTATGTAATTATTTATGATCATGTCTAGAATTTTCTGGTATACTACAGTGTTTTTACTATGTCCATGATTAAGCTATTGCACTTGCACTTTAAATAACGTTGTTTTCAGCCAAAGAGTTGTCATATGATCAAGGGCGGGATCGCCCGAAACGCATAATGGCGGAATTGGCTAAATAAAGAAACTTTGCACAAGAATTACTGGGTCCACGCTCGTTCGTTTATAAAAAGAGGAAGTGAGGGCGAGTTGCAGCATATATATATATATAGATATATATATATATATATTCACTGAAAAAACCATAGGTTTCACACACGTTATAGTTAGGAATTAGCATTTAAAAATCTTGCAAATTCACTGAAAAAACCATAGGTTTCACACATGTTATAGTTAGCGGAAATTTTACTGATAAAAAACCAGTGAAATTCCCCCGTTATAGTTAGTGCAGGCAACTATAACTCACGCGACCGCAATCCTCTGCTGATGCTAATACTGTATTTAGACACTTATTTGCCCATGTCTTCTTCCATACATTTTTAGCTATACATATATTACAAATATTTTTTTTTCATAAAGACACATATGTCATCAGCAGAAGATTGCGGTCGCGTGAGTTATAGTTGCCTGCACTAACTATAATGGGGGAATTTCACTGGTTTTTTATCAGTAAAATTTCCGCTAACTATAACATGTGTGAAACCTATGGTTTTTTCAGTGAATTTGCAAGATTTTTAAATGCTAATTCCTAACTATAACGTGTGTGAAACCTATGGTTGTTTCAGTGAATTTGTACGTTTTTTTAAATGCTAAGTTACTTTACGCCATTCGTGGCGTGCGCGCCCACTTAACGCAGTTCGTTCCGTGCGCGCACGGTGCGCTTCGCGCACCGTGCGCGCACAGTAAGCACGCGGTGCTTACTGTGCTTACGGTGCTTATAAGCCATGCACAAATGGTGCCCTTCGGGCACCATTTGGACACGGGGTGGAGAGAGTGTGGATAATTTTTTCTTTTATTATTTTTGTTAAAAAAATTGTGGTTTTTCACACCACTGCTAAGCCCTGCACATTTGGTGGCCTGCGGCCACCAAAAGCACATGGGGGTGGGGAGAGTGTGGATAGTGTTTTTTTTTTTACATTTTTTACCGTACGCGTACGGTAAGCGTAATCGGCGAAATTAGCGAAAAAATAAAAATGGTATTTTTGGCCTTGGGGGGTCTTGGGGGACTCCATCATCATGGCTATGTGTGTGTGAGCTGTCAAAACAGCTCCTTTACATGTGTATTGGTTTTATTAAACAACCAAACTCTCAGTGCGAGAGAGAAAATGGCGGCCGCCGCTTCCTGGTTTCGGCCGATTCGAATGTTTACTAAGATCTAAGAGCCAATCAGAATCGCGCTCGCGCACGCCACCGTACGCGTACGGTAAGCTTACGGTAAGCGTACCGTAAGCTGGCTCAGATATATATATTGATTTAAAGGCTATTTTCTAAGAATCTACTGAACAGATTTACACCAAACCTACAAAAGGCACTTCCTTGACCTGAGGACTACCTCTCTGCCAAATTTCAAGTAATTCTGTTCAGCCGTTCGGGCTGTAGCCCTGTCTAAAGGTCCTATGGAAAAATGCATGGGAAAAACGCGTTTTGGGACCCCCCTTTTATCTCAGCCCCCGCTTGACGAATCCTCCCGAGACTTTCAGGGTAGGAGCGGAGCGTAGCGCCCCACCTATTTTGAGAAATTCGCGAGGATTCGTCGACCGGCGCCAAAGTTATTCAAAATAGAATGTTGCGGATTTCCTATGGAAAAGGGGTCCTAACTATAACTACCTACTGGCGACCGCCAGTAGGTAATATATATATATATATGTATATATATATCAGCCCCCGCTTGACGAATCCCCCCGAGACTTTCAGGATAGGAGCGGAGCGGAGCGCACCACCTATTTTGAAAATTTTGCGAGGATTCGTCAACCGGCGCCAAAGTTATTCCAAATAGAATGTTGCGGATTTCCTATGGAAACACGGTCCTAACTATAACTATCTACTGGCGACCACCAGTAGATTATATATATATATATATATAAAATAGTTCCTAAAGGTTGATGTCGAATTTATTCATACTATCTCCTATTGCTTGAATTACTCTGCACAAATGTTTCTCTTTTTTATTTCTGCCTGAAACAACAAAAATAGAAGTATTCAAGTACTCTATCAAGGTGTCTCAAGAGCTGACTGACAGATGCGCTCGCAAGACACCGATAACTAGAAACCTCTTACTTGAAGTGTACGAGAACACCTCTCTTCACTTAAGGTTCTCTTGACTCAGGAATACTACTCTTCTTCTTGCCAATTTCTCTGAAATGCCTTCCAGGCATGTGCAGGGCAATAATGTAATCTCTGACGTCAAATTCCTCTTCAGATGAAAAACGGAGACAGCGCAAAGAAGAGGCGCTACCTCAATGGCCAAAATCTACAGTTCAAGTGCGCTGCGTGTAGCTCGCACATGCGCATTATCGTCTCTCACTTATCTTTCAGTCAGAACAACTAGACCGTGAACCTTGCCTCAAAAGGGTGATAGCAAGTCAGAGTGTTTTCCATGCCTTCATACTAAATGCTGCAGGATAACCTTGAGTAGAAGCTTCCAGCACAGATTCCATCTTCTCCAAAGCGAATTTTTCATGAACCAAAAACTTTTTATCCTAACAGGGGATCTTTTGTGAATCAAACTGGTACACGATAAGGGGTTCCTGACACTTGGTGTGAATCCAATCAGTAGTTTTTGAACAATTACTGCTCAAAAACTATGAATATATCACTCTGCGGAGGCTTCATGGACCTGACAGATCTAATGGTGCGACCTGATTTGCTGCCACCACATCAGCCAGCATGTGATGACAGCCATTTTAGGACTCTGGACCTCAAAAGCATGTAAAATAAACACATTAGGGGCCAGGGTAGGGAAACCCTGACCTCCTAGGCCTGGTGATGGGGTCCCACCTAGGGGCCAAAAACATTTGTTTTAAATTTTTCTGGGAATTCACAGTGGAATCCCATTAATTAAAAAAAAATACCCCTCGGGTAGTCGAAGCTGCAGGGGTGGCATGAAAGTTATTTAGGGTGAGAGAGTGTGTGGCCCCCTTCCCAAGCCTCTAAGAGGCCCGAGTACCCCATCCTCAGCGGCCAATTTCTTTCTAAAGGGGAAGGTCACTCTCTTTTGCCTAAAAAGGCCCAGGGGACCTCATCCCCCTGGGCTGAATGTGTTAAATAAATGGGTTGTGGTGTTGCCTGGTTCTTCTCCATGAGACTTATTAGGCCAGACGTAGCCCATCCCCCCCGGGCCGATTTTCAGAAATCAGGGGAGGGGGCCACAAGGCCCCTCCATGAGCCTCTAAAAGCCCTGGAGACCCTCACCCCCAGTGGCCCCTCCCCTATTTTTAGTGTTTTCGGCCCCAGGTTATGGTGTCTCTACGGCCTAATAAGGCACAGGGAGTGGGGCCCATGCCACCATTCCCCTTTATTAAAATAATTTAGACTATTTGCTCTGGAAGGGGGGCTGTGTGCCTCCGCCACTTAATTTTTTTGAAAGGCTCCAGGCGATGGGGTCGCAGGGCCTAAAGTGGCTCAAGAAGAGGGGTCGTGAGCCCCCCATTCCCCTTGGGGCGGGGCGGCTGCGCCAATGGGTGAGGTTGGCTGCCCATGGTGTTTGGATGCAGGGCTTGGCACAGGTCAGGCCCTGCGGCCAACACCGCATTGCTCACGGCCGAAGTTATGGTTACCCCTAGGTAAGTGTTTTTTCCATGTTAATTCCCATAGGGATTTTTAACAGAAGTACAGCCTGAACTGCCTGACGAAATTATACAAAATTTGGCAGAAACCTCGCTCTTGGTCCAGAAAGAGTGCTTTTTGTTATATGGTGTAAATCTGTTCAGTAGTTTTTTAAATATTAAAAAAATAACTAATGTGTATTTATAGGGTCGCGGATACTCCGAGGAGTCTACAGTACCAGTGCTGAAATCTGATTTGGCTACAAACACTGCAACCAGGAAGCATTGGCAGCCATCTTGGGACTCGGCTTAACCACAAAAACACTTAAAAAAAGAAAAGGGGCAGGGTAGGAATACCCTGACCCCCTAACTATGGTCCTAGTGTCCCCGGTGAGCCTGACAGGGCCAAAAAGCACTTAAAAAAAAAAAATTGCCACAGAAACACAACGGAACCGTGAATCCACAGTAAAAATGTGCACTTGTTTATACTAAAGCCCCCGGGTGGGCCAGGTTACAGGGGCATGCAGAGTTTATTTTTTAAAACTGGAGGGGGGCACATGGGGCTCCCCTCCAAGGGATTACCCCCTATCTGGGGCTTATGTGAATATGTTTCTGTGGCATGCAGACCTCCTTGTGTCCCGGGGCCCACCTTCTTCCTGGGGATTTCTTGTTTCGGCCCCTCTCCCAGGCTGTTCTTGGCCCCGTGGACCACCAGCTTCTCGGGGCAGCCCGTGCAAAAACAAGGAGGGGGGACCACGCAGCCTGCCTCCTGGAGCCATACGGCCATGGGGACCACCTTCCCCCTATGCCCGCATACTGCTATGTCATGGGGTGCCCACCCCCGGGACATAGCTGTTTGCTTTTGCTTGGCAGGAGCTGACAGCTCCCACCAAGCTAAAGGCAACACTCGGCTTCCAGCGGGCAGAAGCTGTCAAAGTGCTCTCACCCACTGAAAGTGGAGGTTTCATCTCTTTCCCTGCCCGCAGACATGCGGGCAGGGAAAGGGATAAATTGATTGCTCCTGCACGGAGGGACCTGCCTTTCTAGCATCTCCCTCTATGCAGCAGCAATGCTGGTTCCCACAGAAGGGGAGGAGCCGGCTGGGACTGCTGGTGCTTGAAGCTGCGCCAGCGGTCGCAGTGAAAAGAGCTGAAAGGTAAATAAAGATCAGAATGGAGCAGAAAGAGGCTGTATAAAGGTCGGAAAGGAGCAGAAAGAGGCAGAATAAAGGTCAGCAACGAGCAGAAATGAGGCAAGCTAAAGGCGAGAAATGGCAGAAGGAGGCAAAATAAAAGTCAGCAGAAAGAGGCAAAATAAAGGGAGAAACCAGCAGAAAGAGGCAGAATAAAGGTCAGAAATGACCAGAAAGAGGCAAAATAAAGGTAAGAAATGAGCAGAGAGAGGCAGAATAAAGGTCAGCAACAAACAGAAAGTGGCAAAATAGAGGTCAGAAACGAGCACAAACAGGCAGAATAAAGGTCAGCAACGAAATGATAAAGGCAAAATAGAGATCAGAAACAAGTAGAAAGACACAAAATAGAGGTTAGAAAAAGAGGCAAAATAGTTGTCAGCAGTGAGCAGAAAGAGGCAAAATAAAGGACTGCAACGAGCAGAAAGAGGCAAAATAAAGGACAGCAACCAGCAGAAAGAGGCAAAATAGAGATCAGAAATTAGCTAAGTAATAGGGGTCAGAAACAAGCAGAAAGAGGCAACATAAAGGCCAGCAGCAAGCAGAAAGAGGCAAGATAAAGGTTAAAAAATAAGCAGAAAGAGGCAAAATAGAGGTCAGAAACAAACATAAAGAGGCAAAATAAAGGTCAGCAACAAGCAGAAAGAGGAAACATAGAGGTCAGAAATCAGCAGAAAGAGGGAGAATAAAGGTCAGCAGTGAGTAGAAAGAGGCTAAATAGAGGTCCTAAATGAGCAGCAAGAGGCAGAATAAAAATCAGCAATGAGCAGAAAGAGTCAAAATAAAGGTCATTAAAAAGCACAAAAAGGCAAGATAAAGGTCACCCACTAATTCACCCATACAGCCACTCATGCACTCACTCACTCACCAATACAACCACTCACACATCCAGTCATACAGACATCATACCATGGGTGTAAGTGTTTTGTAAACGTTTCTCAGACTTAATGATATATACTAAGCTACAATATAAGTTAAATTACTATTCTTTCTGTACGCAATTAATCATACTATTTCTAACATACCTCATCTGAGTGGCTGTGTGACTGTCTGTATTAGTGTCTGAGTGGATGTCTGAGTGGCTGTATGGATGTGTTAGTGGGTATATGAGTAGTTGTATGGGTCAGTGAGTGATTGTGAGTGACTGTATTAGAGGGTGAGTGGGTGTGTGAATGGCTGTATGGGCGAGATAGTGGCTGTGTGAGTGACTACATAGGTGCATGAGTAGCTGTATGAGAGACTGGGTGGCTGTGTGAGTGGCTGTATGGGTGAGTGAGTAGCTGTTTGAGTGTTGGTATAGGTAAGTGAGTGGGTGTGAGTGGCTGGATTGGAGAGTGAATGTCTATGTGAGAGGCTGTAAGGGTGAGTGAGTGGGTTTGTGAGTAGTTGTATGGATTTGGGGGAATAGGTCGAGGACCCAGCAACTTGAGCGGGTCCTTGTCACATGGGGAAAATGCATATATCACAGAAAAGTGTGCTTCCTGTGCTTCGCTAGTTATGTTACAACTGATTGGTGTTAGTGTCTGTCCCATCGTTCGCATATCTTTTATAGCGGCCCCAAAGAGCTTGCTGTCTTTAAACTCGTGGCACTAGCTAGCGAGTTCAATCAATATCTCTTCCTTCATCAAAGAAGTAACCAACTTGTAGTTTTTCTTTAGCAGCTGCACCGTTTGGTGACTCCTTGGTTTTGCCAATAGGACCTTACGTAGCTGTTGGTTTACTGTTGAACACTCATGATTGAACCATCTAGGGTCACAGGGTGTAGAACAGGCAGGTTTCATTAATTCAGTTTTAATAATAGAGCAAAGATTAGTAAATATGGTGATTATATCAGGATTAGATTCCTGTGCTGTCAGACAAACCTCAAATAGTGCAAGATTTTCCATGACCACCTTATAGAACAGTTCTGTAGAATCGCCTCCTCGCCATACCAATCATAGTTTATCTGATGAGGGCACCAGATCCCTTGTGCCACACTCAGTTTTATACTCCGGCCTCGAGGTCAGTTTAAATACTGCTTCTGTCTGGTTATGATCGCCATGGAATGTAGCATCAACCTTAGCATGTGATAAAAAATCCTCTAAATTAGTGGAAATAAAAATCTAATCAATCATGGTAGCACAACCCCTGCCTCTAAATGTGGGTTCTAAAATGTCATTATTATTATTATTATTATTAAGAGCAGTGACACCCATAAGATTGCTCAAATTATGAGATATCAAATGCTCCATCAGCACTTTATCCCTATTACAAATATATACTCTGCAATGGTTACCAGGAACAGAAGAGTCTCGGTAAAATAATTTGGCATTGAAATCACCTCCCAGACTATTGCCTGGTGTATTGTCAAAGCCCTTCAACCTCCTTAGGGTAGTAATATAATCAAAAAGAGTAATATAATTTGGATTGGGTGCACTTTAAAAATCGTTGTTATAAAAATTAATCACATACAAAGACATGACCCTTAAATATTTTAAGGCCTGGAATTTGTCATTATGTGCTAATAGAGCCTTAACACAGCCCCCCGCCATGATGTTCATCCATATGGCTAGACCACTGGAGAGCCGTCCAGGTGTGGGAAGTGGGGCCAGAGTGTTGTAACACTCAAACCCTTCAAGAGATATACGTTTAGTAGCCCCGATTTCTTGAAACATTAAAATATATTGCCTGACTAACTCCAACCAGTCGGCGAAAACTATCTTTGATTGTAAGCCGGCCACATTTCACCTGAGTATTTTCGAAGCCTGATTATCGCTAGGCATAGGGCCCACTATAGCAATTTGAAAATGTGTCTTACATACGCGTGATGAGCATGTTAGTTGAAAAACAACCACGCCAGCTTGAGGAGGTGGTGTTAGTCAATCCTGGGCATCAAGATTAGTTACCGCTGTAAATTTGTTCTGTTCAGATAAAGGGAGTGGTCCTTGCAATAGGCCTCTTGGGGTGGTTTATAAAAGTAGCATATGGGTAGAGGCCACATTTTGGCCTGTCTAGTGGCAAGGATCTCCTCATGTTTTAAGAGCGCCCTTACCATTGGAGGTCTATGAAAATTAATTATGACACAATCCCCTTCGATGTTTTTAGCTGAACCGTCATCCCATTCCACTCATATTTTGGGTGTTAAATTGCTTGTTCTTGGACAGTCAGTCCACACATTTGTTGCGTAATTGTCCCCAAGTTTCACTCTGCTCTGTCTTAAGGGGGGTGCTCCTGCCAACACAAAAACATAGTCTGTAGGTAGCAAACCCAGCGCATCCATGTTAGGTGTACAGCTAGGCCCGCTCACAGGAATGGCATCATTGCTTAGACCACGGTTTACTGAACGATTAATAGGTATAGGGTTAAGATTATATTTAGAATTAGGGGGGGATAAGAGGACCAACCCCAATTGAAGTTTCCAAACAATCATTATGGCAAGGGGATTTGTGATACTGTTATGTACCTTACAATCGAGGGCTGCCGGTCAGTCAATTGTGCATATTTCTTGCAAGGAGGTGCAGTTAAGGAGCCATCTGGCAGACTGTGGTCACCATAGGCTGAACTAATTACAATTGATGCATTTGGCAAACGGTTAGCCGTTCCAGTTGAGGTGTCCATATTAATATTGACTGTCTGTTCCTGGTTACAAATTCTATCCATCAAAGTATCCAAGTGATTCAGGCGATTTATCAAATTATTAAGTTTCATGTCTATCAAATCGCCAATCCGGGAACATAATGCGTTTATAAAAGGTTGCCCTGTATCACATAAATGAGGTGTAACTTCAGTGTGGGCAATAATTAGCCTTGCCAATCAAGATCTTGGCTGAAGAGTGAGGACTGGATGATGATTGCATCCAGGAGGTTAAGTCACTCCGTGGCGCACTGGTGCATGGGGGCTGTTTCCTTTTGGTACAAACAGATTTCCCTGCCGCCCTTTTGCGTTTTGCTGCTGTTGCTATAGGGGGAGCAGTCATGATTGATTGAGTCATAGTCCAGAGTTATGTCCAGAGTTAACAGTCCCTCTAATAGAGAGCTCAGAGTGAACACTAACCACAGTGTGCAAAGAGTCACAACCAACTGGAGCCTGGAGCAAGGGGGGGTATATTGACAGATGGAACACCATTGCCGGTCTCAGATTGTATTACCTCACATCCCAATGACAGTTTACATTCTGTTAAGTCGATTTCTTTTGATACAATATTGACCACCCTTTCCAGCATACTATCAATAGTAACAGGGGGGCGCGTGGGTAGAGGGCCTGTTTGCTTCCCCATGGTCGCTTAATTCGCTGGGCCTGCTCTCACCTTGTATTGCTGCTGCTAGTCCAGGTGAAAGAGAAAGGGCCCAGCCTCCTCCAGATGCTGACGGGTGCAGGCGGTCCCGCTCTTGGCCTGTTTTTCAGCTGGGCACGCGCCTGGGTGCGTCCCGCACAGATGAACTAAATACGCGTCTCTTGGTGCAGAAATATGGCGGCAGCTTGAGGAGATGGGGTTTGAGATCCTGCCCCTCCTCGCAGTATTCAGGCTTTCCGACTAGCGGAAGCCTAGGTGAACTAAATACGCACCTCCGGGCGCGGCAATGTGGCGGCAGCTGGGGCTTATAGTCCTGCCCCTCCTCGCAATATTAATTAGTGATGTAATTTAATATATATATTTTGAGCTATATCGTCTTAAGAAATAGAAAAACAATAATTACACAGTATTTAAAAACATGACATTAAGATTATTTACAATAACCTAAACGTAAAAATTTAAAACTTATATATGAGGAAAACATCTATGAAACTTAATAAAAAAAATTAAATACATATAAAAATAGTTTTAATTAAAAATCATAACAAACTTATATTAACAAACATATATTACACATAGGGGCACATGCATCAACCAAACCAAAAGCGATTCCTCAATAGCGAGAAATAAGGAATTGTTATTAAGGAATCGCTTTTGTGCATGCATCAACAGATTCGGTAAATTTTAGCGTTTCCTTAAAAATCGCTATATTTACCGATTAATCAATAGCGGGGCATGCAAACTCCGATTAGCTAATAGCGAGTTCGGTAATACCGAATTAGCTATTAGCGAATTCGGTATTAGCGAAATCGCAATTGACCGCGTCGCTCCGGGAACGTGCAGATGACATCACCAACCAGGAAATACTGCAGCCCCACCCTCATTGCCTCGACAGAGGAGCAAACAGGAGCTGTGAGTGAAGACTGCCTGTGCAGAGTGAAGCCACACCGACTGTGCAATTCGCAAAACCTATTTATCATGGAGAAGGAATTACCATCCAGCGCTGAGTCAGCACGCAAGCGCAAGCGCAAGTTCTCTGACAGGGAGCTGGAGCACCTGATAGAGGGAGTCAGCAGCAAGCACGATCGCCTTTTCGGTAAGCTGTCCCTCAAGGTGCCTGAGCAAGAGAAGCGGCGCATATGGCTGCGCATCCGGGAGAGGGTGAATGCAGTTGGTGTAACGCTCCGCAGCATCGACGACCTCGAGAAAAGGTGGTACGATCTGCGGAAGCGTGCCAAGGAGAGGATTGAGGAGAGGCTCCGGGAGGCGAGCAGGACCGGAGGCGGCCCTTCAACGGTCCAAGCCAACACTGCCCTGGAGGAGCTGGTGGAAGGGACGATCGTGCGTGAAGCCGTCGTGGGAGTGACCCAGATGGACACGTCCGGCGCAGCCACAAGTGCCCAAGGTAAGATGCATGCCTGTGCCCATACCCAGCATAGCCTAAATCCATTCCCATGCCCCCAGCAGGACCTGAGTGTGTATGCAGCTTTGGGCCACATAGCTTTACTCTTAACACTAGTGCATCATGGGAGTTGTAGTCTAGTCAGCCCAGTGTGCATGTACAGGCGTAAATACAATTACGGATCACCACATCAGTTGAACATGGATATAGACTGTTTATTTAGTGGATCACAGAGTGATATGTATGTGTACAACACTACGGAGGTGTAACTATCCCACTAACCATGCACTGTTTCACACACAGATGCATCTCCTGGGGAATCGGACGACAGCAGCCAGCTGATCATATCCGAGACACCGGTGGATTCCGACATGGAGACAGCGCAGGATGCGCATCCATCACCTCCACCTGCCACCCCACCACCACCAGCACCACCAGCACCAGCACCAGCCACACCAGCACCTGCACCATCCACACCAGCTGCAGCAACAACAGCCACTAAAGCGCAGAGGCGCAGGTCCCAAGTAGCGCCCTTGCAGGTGATGGAAACACCCTCCACACAATTGGGACAAAGTCTGCGCACCATCACACCGCCTGCTGCACCACCTGGATGCGCCAGACTCCAACAGCGGCGCAGGGCTCGGCCAAGTTCTGTCTCCTCAGGTGACCTTGATCTCCCACACACTTCTGCCATCGAGGAGAGGATGCTGCGTGTACAGCGCCTGCAGGGACGACACATGGCAACAATTAGCTCAAACATCGTGCGCCTTGCTCGGGAAATGCGTGCCATGACTGCGGCGGTTAGGGACATGACCACTGTGGTGGCAGAGGGCAATGGGCACCTCAGGGAGGACATCCAGGAGCTCACCTGTGCCATGAGGAAGGGCCATGAGTGCGAGAGGAGGAGGCACCGTCAGCAATTGTTGCGGTCCGCGGCCTCCACAAAGGCTATCACACGTCTCAGCAACAGCACCGCAGTGTTGGCACGCCGCTCTGTGTCCTTGCAGGTGGACCTTGGGCACTTTTGCGGGGATGTAGCAAAGGCACTAGGGCAGATGACCGCTGCTGTCGAACACCTACAGAGCGGCACATTCAGTGCTGGTGCATTGGGAGGGGAAGATGGCAGTGAGGCTGCCTCGAGTGTCCGCAGTGTGTCAGTGGCAGAGGCCAGCACCAGGCGCCGCAGTTCGCGGGCCTCCACGGGGACAGGCCGTGGTGAGGCGTCGGAGACACCTGAGCGGAGGCTTGGTGTACGTGGCAAGCGCCACTAGACAGAATTACAGGCCTACCTGACTGTGGTGGGGCAACCATGGGCCTCCCCTTCCTGAGTCTGCACAGCCGTGACTTTAACGCACATTTGTTTTAACTTTTTACATGTGGAGCATTATTTCCATTGCTTGTTTTGTTGCACACACCGCAGTGCTACTGTGCATTAAACAGTTGCACCCCCAACAAATTAGTTATGTATCATTCTCACCTGATTCAGAAATGATGTTGCATGATGTATGTCCGCCTCCTATGGCCCTCTGCTGTGTTAGGGACGTGTGCCTGTCGGTGTTGGGCGGGTGGTTGGTCATCCCGGTGGTCCCCATTCCTGTCCACCTCTATGGGTATCCCCCTTCTGGTCGCAATGTTGTGCAGCATTGCACATACAGCAATAATCCGGCAGCAGGTTTCAGGTTTATATAGCATGGCGCTGCCAGTCTTATGTAGGATTCGAAAGCGACTCTTCAGAATCCCACATGTCCTCTCTATTACATTCCTAGTGCTTATGTGTGCTGCGTTGTAGCGTTGTTCCTGTGGGGTTGCTGGATTGATGTATGGGGTGAGTATAAATTCACGCAGGGCGTAAGCACTGTCACCTAGAGGATAGAAGCAAAGACTTAGCAATGGTGAAGTTCATACATGTGTGGTGTTCATGTTGGGAAGCGGAATTTGTACGTATCAAGCAGGAGTCCCTCTCCAAATTCTCCGTTGAGTAGACGCCTGTGGATTCCACTGTTGCGGAATATGTAGGAGTTGTGTGTGCTCCCTGGGAATTGTGCCACTAGGTCCGTTATGATGTGATTGGCATTGCACACAACCTGCACGTTGATTGAGTGGTATGACTTGCGGTTACGGAATATGTACTCATTTGCTGCCGGTGGACATATGGCGATATGCGTACAGTCGATGCATCCAATTACATGGGGGAATTGTGCCACCTGGTAGAATGCCTGTTTGTTGCGGTCCAACTGCTGTGGGGTTGTGGGGAAGCTGATGTGGGTGTGTAGCATTGTCAGCATGGCATCTAGGAATTTCTTGAAGAAGCGTGAGAGTGCGCTTTGCGATACGCCTCCGGCTACCGCAATTACCCCTGGAAACTTCCTGAGGCCAGTAGGTGCAGGCTGCATAGGACCTGGACGTGCGCAGGGATTGCATTGGTCCTGTGTGTCTGGTGCTGCAGTAATGGTTCCAGGTCTGCAATGAGGCGCATGATCATGGCACGATTCAGTCGATACTTCTCGTACACCTCGTCCTCATTCTGGCCGAGCAAGGTGATGCGCAGTCTGAAAACTCTCTCCTGGACCCTTCTCCTGCGCTGTCCTGCCGCATTGATACGCATCCTCCTTGCAAGCACGTAGAGGGCTGCCATTTTGTGGTAGCCAACAGGGTCTCCTTGGCCACATTTAAGCGTTTGGTGATTACCACAATCAGTTGCACCTGTAGAAAAAAATTTTTTTATTCACAGGTTTTTTTTTTTAACTTTACCTCCAGGTTCTGTTTCCCCTTATTTTGCTCATGCAAAATAGCGATTTTTGGGATTTTCGGTATTTGCGACTGTTGTTGCATTGGGTAGCGATTCGTTATTATCCATTGGCACTTGACGGGAGCTATTAGTGATTTTGGTGATTGCTAATTCGGTATTTAGCGATTCGGTATTATTGCATGTTGGTTAATTGCGATTCGGTATTTTACCGGATTTCATTTGGCGAATCGTTATTTGCTCACAGTTTGGGTTGATGCATTGGGATTCGTTTTTTTTTACTCGCTAACGGGTGTTTTTAGCGATTCGGTATTTTACTGACTGGATTTTGGCTTGATGCATGTGCCAGTTAGTTAAAAAAAAATTGAAACAAAAATGCAATTTAAATACAAAATGACATTTCTCTTTTATAAGTTATATAAACAAAAGAAAAATTAATGTAAATAATAAAGTAACAACCAAAAATAAAGAATATTAGCAATAGTATTTTAATTCAAAGAATCAGTTTTACTATTCGAACTCCAATTTAATCAAATGTAAGGAAACCTAGTGGACTTTGGAGAGGTTAGATTTTCTATTCACACTCCAATCACCAGTGCTGGACTTTGGAGGGGTAATATTTACTGTTCTCACACCATCTATCAATCGATGAATTCCATATCTTTACTCGATTGTAAAATAAAAGTATATACTCACTTAACTCGTGCAATGAAAATACAACAAATTTATCGAAATTAATAAAGTATTGATCCTCAACATTTCAATACAGATTTTAAAGGATAGAACAGCAAAGCAAACTTCATCCTCACTTAGCATCTGTAAAAACACAGGGCGTGTCTGCATTGAGTAAAATTATGCTGCTTCAGTAAAAGTAGTAATAAATGCCTTGAGTACATACTGTGAAATCTGCAGAAATAAATAAAGTGCAATAGTGCTCACGGACTGATGCTAATCATATTTGCTCAATGGGAAACAAATTTGAGAACGTATGATCCTTGCCGGAAGGGAGTCAGCAGCGCCCTTTCTCAAATCCTTTTTATTTTTAAAAGGTAAGACTCCATGCCAGGAGACGTTTGTAGCACAATGTATTGACTAACGAGCGTTTCTTCATTGCATCCAGCTCCCTGTCAATTCGCCTTATGTCCATAAACAGAAGTATCATTCTAGATCTGTCGAAATCGCGGATAGACATTGTTGGGCTCAATCAGAGGTTCATCATTAAGTCAAACCTTGGCTTTTCAGGCATATATTCGTGATACCTAGACATTCGTGTTCAGTTTCATCACAAACAATTTCTGTGCAGGCAGCAAGCTCAATACATTTGAATTTTGAAATTATTTGGTCACTTTGTTTTCTAGAAGCAACTCCTCAAAGGAAGGGACCATTTCAGTAATTGGACATTCCATCATTATATTTTCACTCTTTTTGTGACTGACATCTGCCACAGCTACTAAGTTAAGGCAGCTGGGCATTTCTGTGACGATGGGGTCGAGGGTCATTGGGAAATATGTCACAGACTTTTGAGCAACTTCCTGTTTTTGAACAGGCACTGAGAGAGGGCAGCCCTCCCTCTCCATAAAAATTGGTGAATTTTCTTTTGAATAAACTTGCATCCCTAGTGCCGGGATGCAACACTTTTTCTCTTTCAACTCTAGGAATGCTTTTGTAAAGTTGTTGTCCAATGGAAGCGGATCAGACACATCCTTGTGTGTCAGCCTCAGTAAAGACTTAGCCACTAGGTTTGGTATCCACTGTCTACAGCAGCCAACCATTCCTAAAAACATCCTGACTTCTTTCTGAATTTTAGGTGGATTCATCTTGTGAATTGCTTCCACTCTCTCTGGTGACACCTTTCTAGCTCCATTTCCAATTATGTGTCCCAAATATTCATCTTCTTTTTGACAGTACTCCTGACTATCATCATGCAATGGCACTATGACATGAATTTGACAAAAATCAATAACAGTAAGCCATTCTTCAGCACATGAAATATGAAAAAATATGTTGGACAACATCGAACAGTTGTGCTGCTGATGTCCTGTACTATTCTGTTCTTCTCATTTAGTTTCCGTAAACCTGTGATCAGAAAGTTACATAAACTTCCAATCAATTCCATCAAAAATCCTTCACTCAGTTTATCTCCAATTATGAGTAAAATTTCTGAAACTGACGGTGTTCTTAAATATATGTCATCTTGTTTTAATTTGACTTGTTCTGCACGTTTTATTAGTCTGACATCTTTCTCTGTGAACTCCCTTACTTCTGGGTTTATTATTTCTTTCAAATCAGAATGTAATTATTCAATTGTCATTTCTGAAAACAATCCTACAGCTGTCTGTTGTTGGGCCATTTTAAACTGTACATCCACATCAGGAATCTGACATTTAACATAATCTGGTGTACAGTAATCTGTGCTGTCTAATTTACAAAACAAATGTTTTCTTGTCAGGCCTACAGTGCTGGAGTCACAAACAACAAATTGGTAACTTTTCTCAAATGGGCCTATTTTTTGCAGCAGCCTTCTCTAAAACTGGGTTTGTAATGTCTCTGTTTCAAACTCCTACGACTTTGGTATTATTTCCTAAGTTTGGTAAGTCTGGAACTTCCACTGTACTTACAATGGGCTTGGTAATGTCAGAAATGTTGGTGCTAAAACTCTAATTTTCAAATACAGCAACCTGTTGAAACATTTTCTGATTTTGTTTATAGAAAGAATTCATATTTGCTCTGCACAACTGAAATTAAATTAATTTAAACATTTTCCATATTTTGTGGGACCATCTGAGCTTAAAATCCTGTCATTGGTACCTGTTTCTGAAATGACATTTGCATTTGCTGAGTTGACACATTTTGCACCTGCACTTCTCTCTTTGTTTGCGCATTTCCATTTAGGTTAAGTCTATATTTCTTCTTCCAATGCTCAAATCTGTTACAAAGATGGCAAAAGGACTCTTTCTCCAGCATTGCGACATCCATACCTGAATTTGCACAAACCAAAACACCTTTACTTCGATCTTGTGAAACACCAAATCTTGCTTGCGCACTTTTTATTTCTGCTTGTGAAACAACACCTTGTAACTCACTTTCATTCTCTACAAACAACTGATTGTGAAAACTTTTCTGAGCACACTCCCTCTGTACCATCATAGGTTTTTCCTCAAACTCTTTCTGCTTTATTCCTTGTTCAGCATTATAGTACCCTTCATCCTTCACAATCTGTACTTGTTTTCCTTTCCCCCCCCCTCCTTTCCCTCGCTAGTGGGTTAGCCCAACCTTAGAATGTTCTGTGCGTTTTGCAGTTTATTTACAACATTATTTGGCGACGAGTGACTTACCGTGCTGGGGACGGTCCGGATCCTTCCCCCAGTGCCTTTCTGCCTCTCATCTGACTTTCCTGGCGCTGGTGTCTTCGTGTTCAATTCCTGGATGTGGCCATTCCTGAAGAGGACTTTCGCCTAGCTCCCGCAGCGTTCCTAGTTCATAGATCCCTGGCTGCTGATCGACGCCCGGAGTTCTCGGCTGGTTTTGGTTGGGACGCCCGCCGTGTGCTTTGTCTGATGTGTGAAGGAGACTCCGTGCCGGTGAGTCTTTGACTGCTTAGTTGGTTGGCATTGCTGGTTGCGGTCTGCAAGTGCTCTACTCTGCTCCCGGTGACAACGTATCGAGCTGGAGTTGGCCGTTTATCCTGGGATGTTGGTGGCCGCGTGAGTTGCGCAGAGGTTTGCTTCTTTGAAGTGGGGTCCTCAAGGTCAAGTAAGCGTGTGCTACTCTTCGTGGTACTTCTTCCTGCTGGTTTGCATCCTGTCAGCGCTCTACGATGTCGTTTCCCCTCACGAGTGTGTGTGCTGCTCTTCGTGGTATTCTGCCTGCTGGTTTGCATCCTGTCAGCGCTCTACGACGTCGTTTCCTCTCACGAGTGTGTTCCCGCCCCTCCTCTGACTGAACTCCTCCGAGGCCGCTCCGTATCAAGACACTGTTCTCCGTTTCCCCTGGAACTGCTAAACCTGCTGGGGACAAATATATGGCACTCTAATCTTGTTCTCTTCAGTTTTCCAGCCTGTTTCGTAATTTCGCTGACAGGCTCAGCTCATTAAAGTTCAGTGCCTATAGTTCTACACTCCTTCTGGTTCAGTTTCAGGCACTGTGGGTTACATTGCAGTGGGTATTGTGCTATTTTTGCCATTTATCCCTCGGTGATTCCTTTATATTTTGGTTGTTTCTCGTTTCTTCATTTTCCTCTCCTTATCTACCCTTTTTTCTGTTCTCTTGTCTATTTTCTCCTTTTCCATTTTCTTCAACATGTCCGCATTTGCAATGTCCCAACCCCCTCCCTTTCTTGATGACAGTGGGGATCCTCTTATTCCTTGGAAAAAATGGGTAAACCTGTTTGAATCCTACCTCATCGCCATCGGGGGGGGATAGGTTTTCTGCAGTGCGTAAACAACATGTCCTACTGCATAATCTGGGGAAGCAAGGGAGGGATATTTTTGATGACCTGCCTGATTCTATTGTTGAAAATGCTAATGTGGGGGCTGGGTGCGAGGGGGATGTCCAACATGATGTGGATCAGTTAACGTTATTGAAACTGGAAGCTCAATTTGGTGACAAAATTAATATTGTGTTAGAACGCCACAAATTTGTTTTGCGCATTCAAGGAAAAAATGAAAAAGTGATAAATTACATTGCCGTTCTGAGAGGTTTAGCCTCTACATGTGAGTTTGGTATGTTAACTGAGTCACTAATCAGAGATCAGCTAGTAAGGTGTACCAGTAACAAGAAGATCCAAGAAAGGCTCCTTGCGGAAGCCCCTGATTTAAAACATGCTATTGATATTGCTAAGAGCATAGAGCATACTGCGTATTGTATGAATGAAATGAAGGAAGCCGTGGAGGGAAAACAAATTGTGGACAACAGTGTACACAAGATCTCCACTAAAGACCACAAATACAAACCTTCACCTTCCAGTCCGGAAGTACTTACTGCATCAGGGAACAAACCTAAATGTTACAGGTGCGGAAACCCTAATCATCTAGCCAACAGTGTAAGCTGTCCTGCAAGGGGTGTTGTATGCAGCAAATGTAAGAAAAGGGGACATTTCTCTAAAGTATGCCATAATGCAAAAAACAGCGTCACCCACATGATAGGTGGGGATCTGGATCCACAACTCCCTAGTGAGGATATAGTATTCCAAGTATCAAACTTTAATGAATGCAGCAGCAATACTTACCCCAAGTGTGATATATTTTTGGACAATGTTAAGTATGAGGTCTACGCAGATTCCTGTTCCCCATATACACTCGTGAATGAAGCTACGTTTCTTGCCAATTCGGGGACAAGGGTGTATAATCTCTTACCTCCAGACGTTAAACCAGGGGGTTATAATCAAGACCCAATACCACTGGTTGGAATGCTACTCATGAACATTAACTTTAAGGATAGATCGACCGTGGGAAAAGTCTACATCACAAGGAATGGTTCCAACCTACTAGGGTGGAAACACCAAAAGGATTTAGGAATCAAACTAGACCCCAACGCACCGGAGCCGGTATACCTGATCGACAGGGCCAGTATTGGGATGGAGATCTGCAATCGTTTCCCAGAGGTATTTACAGACAAACTCGGACTCCTAAAAGGCTTCCTTCACAAAATCAAACTTAAAGCCAATGCCAGACCTATCATCCACAAACCAAGGTCTATTCCATTGTTGACGAGGGAACTGCTCAAGAAGGAGCTGGACAGATTGGAAGAGTGCAAGATCATAGAGAGGATTGAGAGCTCTGAGTGGTTGGCACCCATAGTCGTAGCAGCCAAAGGTGGAAACAAGGGGATCCGTCTATGTGTTGACCTTAGGGATTTGAACTCTAACATTTGGGTGGACCGACACCCCCTCCCCAACATTAATGAAATGCTGTCTGCCATCCACGGTGCTAAAGTCTTCACTGTTCTAGACCTATCCTCGGCTTACCACCAAGTCGCTCTCCACCCGGATTCCAAGCCCCTCACGTCTTTTATAACCCCGCTTGGGGCTTATCAGTTTTCAAGATTACCTTTCGGCCTGGAATCTGCAGCGGCTGTGTTTCAACGCGTCATGCAACATATACTGCAAGGTCTAGGAAAAGTTCTCTTTTTCCAGGCTGACATCCTGATTCACGGTTCATCAGCTGAAGAACACAATAAGACTCTGGAAGCAGTGTTGACCAGACTTAGTAAAGCAGGTTTCACCACTCAGAAAGACAAATGTAAAATCGGGGTGGAATCTGTTGTCTATCTCGGTCACACCATATCAAGTGAGGGGATCAAACCCAAATCCAGTCTGGTGGACTCCGTTAAACTAGCCCCTGCACCCACCAACAAGGATGAACTCAAATCGTTCCTGGGGCTGACGGAATACATGTCCAAATTAGTCAAAAACTTTGCGGATCAGGTGTGTCCCCCTCAGAGAGTTGCTAAAGAAGGGGTCGGAATTTGCTTGGAAGCAAGAGCACCAGTCAGCTTTCCAACTCATCAAGGAGGCCATTGTTGATGCACCTATCTTGAGCGCTTTCGATCCCAATGCAAAAACCATCCTTACTACAGACGCCAGCGCAAAGGGCTTGGGAGCCTCACTTATGCAGAGGATGAAGGGTCAAGAAACAGTGATTGCCTTCGCTTCGAGAACTTTGAAAGATGCCGAGCTGAACTACTCAACGATAGAAAAAGAAGCTTTGGCGTGGTACTGGGCAATAAACCACTTTAAGTATTTCTTGTGGGGCATCCCGTTTGTGCTGAGAACGGACCACAAACCATTAATACCGTTATTCTCCACTAAACGCCTGGAAAATACCACACCACGTATTTCTAAATGGGTGCTGAGTCTGCAAGGGTTCAACTACACCATGATTCATGTCCCAGGAAGTGAGAATTGGGTAGCGGACTGTCTTTCCAGACTACCAATGGCGGATGAGAACCCAATGCACAACCCACCGGAGGAGACGATTCTTTTGGTTGAAATTCCGGCCATCAATCGTGAGGAGTGGGAGAAATCCATAAGTGATGATGGTGATTTAGCGACATTAAGGAATGTGATTCGCAGTGGTTGGCCTGTTAACAAGCAGGAGGTGCCAGAGTCTATTCGGCATTTTTGGCCCGTGCAAGACGAATTATCCATCGTTGAGAACCAAATTTGTAGAGGAAGTAAGATCATTCCTCCGAAAAACATGTACGAAAGGATAATACAGATTGCCCATGAGGGCCACCCGGGGAGGAACATGACGAAAAGCAAAATCAGGCAACACTATTGGTTCCCCGGGATGGATTCGCGTGTCGAGGAACAAGTAAAGAATTGTGCAGCCTGCGGCTCCTGCGACAAAACCAAAGTTGTCCGTAAGTCACCGCTATTCCCGGTGGAGGTCCCCACCGTACCTTGGGAGAAGCTGGGATTGGACATAATTGGTCCCCTAAACCTACTAAACCAATCTAATAGATTCATGTTTGTTCTTATAGACTACCACTCCCATTGGATTGTAACGAGAATGGTATCTTCCATCACCACCGCGTCGCTATTGAACTTCTTGAGAGACACCTTTTCTAAGGAAGGTATTCCAGGTGTCATAATAACGGACAATGGTGTTCAATTCGCTTCAGAGGAAATGAAGCAGTTTATGTCCACGCTGTCCATCACACATCTCAAATCCCCACTGTATTGTCCCAAAGCCAATGGTCTGGTGGAAAGGGCGAACAGGATGATAAAGGACACCATCCAGCTCGCATTGAACTCCCAGGTTCCGGTGGAAGAAGCCATAAGGAAAATGCTGTGGTCATATCATACATCGCCCAATGCTGTCTCTGGGGTGTCACCATTTGTTTCTCTCAAAGATAGGAACCCGGGTTCCAAACTTACTCCCAACTGGCTAAATGGAGGAACTCCCGTGTGGGTGGACAGAGATGCTGTGTCGGAGAGAACTAAGAAACATCAACAAGAGTACAAGCTCAGGTACGACAGTTGTTGGGGAGCATCAGGAAAAGAGTGGAGAGAAGGCCAGTGGGTGGTTGTTAAGAGGCCGTCCCTGTCCAAATCCAAGATATCCTCATTTTCCAAACCATTAAGGATAACTAGAGTCAACAACAATTCAGTAGTGCTGGAAGATGGTGGCATGTGGAGTATGGACAACATAGCTAGCTGTCCTAGCACTACTGGTTCCAAACCTATTTATGAGAATGATCGAAGTCTTGAAACGCCCAGTGGTGGTGAACTCAAGGTGGCTAGAGTACGTAAACCCCCAAGTTGGCAATCCGACTACAAAATGGGATCTTGATCTCGCCATCCTGCCTCACATCCCCTTTCTCTTGTTTAAGAGCCTTCCTAGCCTTGGGAAGTGTGGGGGTTACGTGGGGCACTTCTCTATCCAACCGCAGTTTTAGAGTATAGTGTATTAATTGTCTGCAGAATAATGTAATGTATGTTGTTATACTCCATCTGCCCGTAGACCTTGGGTAATGCTATCTGTGGAGCTATCTGTTTATATATTTTCTCTGTTCCGCAGGGAGATGTGTTACAATCTGTACTTGTTTTCCTTCCCCCCCCCCTCCTTTCCCTCGCTAGTGGGTTAGCCCAACCTTAGAATGTTGGGGCTGAAGCTCCTGATAGAATGTTGGCGATTACGACAGTGAGAGGCTGAAGGATCTGTTGATTAAACGTCAGTTTCTACTTCTGTGCGTTTTGCAGTTTATTTACAACACCGTCTATCAGCTTTCTTTGCAAACAAACCAATATTTGCTGTACGTGCACACTGATCTGATCAAAGAACATTAATCCAATAACAAACTGAGTCAGAAATAATCTCATGCCACTGGCATCAGGACATTCTCTCCCACAGTTTTGTTTTAGTGGGGACCACATAAGGTGGTGGACACTCAGTTTACAATGCATCCTAATATTTCACCCCTAAATCACTATTTATTTGAATCTTTTTGTCATCATTAATTCCCTTCTCCTGTATCTGATATTTTACCTTTTTATAATCTCTTTCTTTGTCTCTTGCTGTTTTTTCCCACATGCTTAAAGCTTCAACGTGTGTAGCTCCAGATGGTGTCTTTATTTCACATAACACTGCCCATAATGTGTCAATAATGTGCAATTCAAAAGTACCATATTTTGGAAACCTCAAAGGACCCTCTTTTCCAGTAATCTTGCACCATTGGTCAACCCACATACCTGAATTTTACCCTAAATTTGTAGACATAAAATGCACCGGTGTTCCTTCAGGAGCATCACCAATTAAAATCGAATTTTTCCCATTACCGCCCAACAGTTTCTTAAAGCCTTTAAACAATTTCATTTCTGCAATAGTTCAACTCCTACTACTGTCCCTCCCTTTACAAAAATAATCTGCAATATATTATAAACCTTTTCCAAAGCAAAATAGGATTAGAAACAACATAAAAGAATCCTGCTTTGTCTGCCCCACTAAAAAAGAGACAGATCCAATCACTCTAAGAATGATTTCGCTACAGGCAGAATATCGACCAGCGTTAATCCACCCTCAATAAAGTGAAAACGTTCGGGACTTCTACAGTTGCGCCTTCCAAAGGTATCCAAATAAATCGGTACTCTACTAACTTCAGAGTCCCCTATGCAATATTAACAACCTCTTTCGTTGCTCAATATCACACCAGCAGACAAAACACTTTTCAGTGTGTATCATCCACACTATTCCTCTGCCCATTAGGCGAAAACATCCCAGGATCATAGGCAACTCCGTCACTGAATTTAAGGTCAACGACGGACCACTACATATAACAGTAGTACAATATGTTAGTAACCAAAATTATTAATTCTGTCCTATTAAATTACCAATTTAATCAATCAATCCATCAAGTCTAATGAGCAAAATTTCATCAACACCTTACTATTTTTGCGACACTAATAATAATACCTTCTAGCACATTAAAACATTTCACAGCCCTATTGATACTCACACCACTCCAACAATCGCCTTCTCGCATTACCTTCCAGTACCGCTTTGTCAGTCTTCAAGTTCTGGGCATTGGAATCAGGAATCATAACGTTTTGAGGATCTGGACATTTATCTAACTTGGGCAATTATTTTGTAGCGCTATTTAGGCATTAACCTGAACTCTGCTCCTTTTGGTCAAGGTGTTTAACCATAAGTCTGCCACCAAACTGATGGAGCGGTAATTTCTGAATGCAAAACACCATTACCTCTTGTTTCCCACTCAAGGCGATGGACCTCTGCCACTGTGTTATGACCAAAAGGAGACTTTGCATAAACATGAGAAAATCAAATCCAAATAAATATTTAAGGCAATAATGAGAGTTGTGAGCAGTTTTAAAGGGTTTTATTTTCAAATCAAAATTTAAGTTTCTCTGTTCATTAGTCAAATGTCAATCAGGTTACAGAATTGGAAATAGGAAAAAATAGAATTAATACAGAATATATTATAGATTGCTTACAAAGTGCTCCCAAATCCCTATTCTATGGAAAATGAGGCATATTTGTAAGTCAGAACTCTTAAAGAGTTTCAAGAAATATAATGCAAGAGTGCGTTTTGCAAGGCTAAATCAATCATTAATAATTGCAAAATCTCCCATGAAGAGAAATAAATGCATAGAACATATAAGTCCTTACAAAGCCAGTCAGTCAAAGCATTATACTTAGGGTTTTAGCATCTAAATCTGCCCTCGTTCCCTCAGCTGAGCGCTATTCATCTCTATCTGCCTCACTGCGTCTCCCACAGAATCTACCCTTAGCCCCTCCTTTCTCTCTGCAGAACTAAAAGCTGTGTGTTTCTGCAAGCATCCTGCTAAAAAATAAAAGGAAAGCCCCCACACCTCAGCTAGCAATCAGTATATATGTCTAACAAACATGTGACTTGGTCTTCGTACGTCGTCCAATTGGAGTTTCAAAACACATCGACACCCCATGGGCTGACTGGACATGTCATCAATCAGGCGAGTTCCTGTAACACATTTGAATCTTGTGCTAAATGACTTCATCTACTAACATCCTGAAACAATTACATTTTCTCCAACAGAAAAGTATTAATAATGCGAAAACAGAGAATACATATTATAAGAAAAATGGGTGCTTTGCAGTTTTCACTCTACATTATGAAGTGAATAAAGCTTTGTTTAAACAACTGCATACTGATAAAAGTAAGCCATAGTAAATTATAAGAAAGGTCTTTTCATGAAGAGACAGAAACGGGGAGGAAAGAATTCCATTCTTATCTCAGGGACCGAGAGTGAACTTTCCAAAGCAAACTAAATCACGAGCTGTGTATTTCAGCTTTTCATCTACACTTTACAATGCGTGTTAATTCAGATGCTACTTTAAAAGTTCAAAACACATTTTACAAATTAAATTTCCAATTCAATAGTGAGGTCAAATCAAAACTAAACACATTCATATCAACCATGAGTTAATTAATTGAACATGGTTTTACATGATTCTTTAGACTGAAAGCATCTGAGCAGGCCTCATTCATTGTTTTCACTTTTCATGCACCAAATGTCTGCGTGCCACTTTTAAAATGCAAAGCAGCTTTTGTCATTTAGTAATGCATAAATCTATAGGTGAAATTTAAGCACCATCACAGATGGATAGCAGATGGGTTTTTAAACAGACGAGACAGCCTCAAGCCCTCAAGACCCATGTTAACATTCTCAAGCCAGTCTAAGCAGCAGTAGGGAAAATGTGGGACTTTGGAAGAGATAGGTTTACTATTCCCAGTGCAATCTAAGCAACAGTGGGGAAAGTGCTGGACTTTGAAGGAGTTAAATTTACTATTCCGACTTCAGCGTAAGCAAAAGCAGGGAAAGTTTTTGACTGTAGAAGGATAATTTACATTACAATTCCTTATATTTAAAAAAAAAACTTTAAACACCTAACACCATAAAAATATAAAAACATGTTTAAATACATGATGCATTATAAATTATTAAAATTAAATGTATTAGAACAAAATAAAAATAATTAATAGGCCACGTTACAATGCATGCTTTTACAATGCATGCCATTTTAACGCGGTCATTACGACGACCATGTTGTTATGCCGCATACCATTACAACGACTTGCTGCAGGGGGGCTGCTGGATTTTGGAATGGTATAATTTACTATTCCAACTCCAGTCTGTGCAACAGTAGGGAAGGTGTTGGATTTAAAATCCAACACCTTCTGCCCCCTACAGCAAGTCGTTGTAACGACCTGCGTTGTAATGGTATGTGATGTAACAATACGGTCTTTGTAAGGACCGAGTTGTAATGGCATGCGATGTATCAACATTGTTGTAAACGATGTTTACCAAAAATAATACATAACATTACTTAACAAATATAAAACAAAATAAATAGTTGTAAAATAAGTCATCTTCCCATCCTACTACCCAAACAACCACACAACATTAAATAAACAATCATGAAAACATTAGCAACATTAAAATAGCAATCATTACAATTAAAACAAATATTAAATATAAAATTCATTTTACATCTATTATTAAATACACATCAATGAATTAACAAATAAAGTATAAGAAATAATTGACATTACGAATAATTAAATACATTTACATAATTAATATTTTTAGTAATTTTCAACAATCCACTACAAACTCATGAACCCACTACTAAATTACAAATTAGTAATCTAACTGATGAAAATGTAATTTTCACATTGAAAGTCTCAAAATACACTTAAATATTATAAATCACAATTTGCATATTTAATTATGAATTAACTAAATAAATACTTCAGAATCTTATTGAAAGTATAAAGCAATAATTTATGATTTAAGTAGTGACTGTAGGACCACAACTGTTGGTGGTGGTGTTGGTGGCGGTCCCACCGTCATCGTGATTGGGTTTTCTGCCCGCCACATTAGGATGGCGAGCGTATGGGTGGCAGTCAGATTGACTGACCGCCACGGATCCGACGGGCTCAAGGAGCTCATCAGTCCATCGGAGGAGCAACAATACCTACAATGGTGGTGGTGCCTGCATAGGTATTACACCCATTCGTGGCGGTGAACTAGTCATGAAAAGGCAGGCGGAAAAAGACATTGGAGGCCCGTAGCGGGCCCCCCTTGTCCCCTGGGCCGCACCTTTGGGTTTTGGGGGGGCACCTATGGTGGCCCCCTACATATCCCTGCAGCATGTGGCAGGCACCGCATGGTGCCTGTCACGTAGTGTAGGGAAATGTGTTATGTCCATATTTTGTACTACGGCGTGGGCTGCAGCACCTGCCGCAGTACAAGATATGGACATTGCGACCGCCGTGGTGGTGGTCACATCCTAATGTGCCCGGTGGGTCCTCCAACTTGTAGTCGGGCGGTCCCATTTATGAAAGGATGGTGGTCAGATGAAAGTCCGACCACCATCCTAATCGGCCCCATAGTTAACATAAATAATAACCAAATGAATATTTACTTAACAATTTAAAAGTAATTAACAATCAGAAACAATAATTTATCATTTAAATAACTTCAATTTAACAATTTACATAAATACCAATTGAATATATAATTAACATAAAATTCATTGAAAATAAAAAGCAGTACTTTATCATTTAAATAGCGTCTCACCCTATTCCCCTACAAACCCAATAACCCGCCACTAAATTATAAATTTCTAATTACATGTAAAAGAAATAATTGCACATTAAAACTTACAAACTCTACTACTATATTATTTTAATACTAGAAATAGCTCAAATTAATACTAAACTAATATATTAAAGGAATTTAAAAGCAATATTTAATACAACTATATTAAAGTAAACAACATTATATACAGGGATATTCTCTATTCTGTTACTCAATATTTTTGACTTTATGATATTTTTAATACAAAATTGCTGCACCATGATGTTTTTGAAACAATATTTTGTCATTAGCCTGCTGGACACCAGTGATATTGAAGCAGTATTTAAGACTGGAGCTGAGATAAAATGATATGGTCTTTGACAAGTTCTATAAAATGTGTGTGTCATTACTACAGGAATAAAACTAAAATTTAAATAATCAATTAAGAGAAGATCTGGGTAAACATAGAAAATAAAACCTATAGACCTCCTAATATCGACAATTATAAATACAGATAAGAATTCTGGGGAATATCTCAGAATACTGGATGAGGAGTTGGTTACCCTATTCATGATCAAAAGTCCCTAGCATGGTGTCCATGTGACAGGCTGATCCTCATTTCATTGTTATGGTAGATCTTGTGTGTTTTCTTGTGCAGGAGACTCGTGACACTCGTGAGAGGTGCTCTCCTCTATGTTAGTAGTTTGCTCTCCAACAGAATGCTCAACTCTGCTTAGTTGTTGGGTTCCTCTAAAAGTGTTCCTCCTTTTATCATGGGAGACAAGCTTGTTGGTGGCAGATGATTATAGTAGCAGGATACATGTTTTTATATTTGAACCCCTGAGGGGACACTGCCTACCACCTCCCTCAGCAAATTCATGCAATATGTCATGATAAGGTCCCCTTATTCCCTGTAATTGTATTGAAGTATGCATGGGCCTTTCTGTACATGCCCTCTGCACTGCTCCTAACTGGCTTACCCTCCAAGATCACTGAACTCTCAAATCAGCAAATTTTTAAGACTCTGGAGGCATCTTCTTCGCACCGACATCTTACACCCTACTCTACTGTCTCCTGCTTCTTTTCTTGCTCCCCCTCCAAAATCTTGAATAAAATACGCTTTGAGATCACATAGGATTCTTTTTTTACCTCTTTCAAAGAAAGCACAAAAACTTATCAACACTTGACTCCGTTTGTCACACCATGATCCTCGCTCTCACACCTGCAAAACGTTCTGGATTTATTTCTTGAAACTTGTTGTAAGGTTATGTCTCAGGATTCTTCATTATGTGCTAATAATTTGTAGAATCTTGCACTCTTTTTTTCCTCTCATGTCCTCATTCTTTCATTTTCCACATTCCAGCTAATTGTATTTAGCTACCACTCTATAATAAAATGATGTATTCCTCTTCTTTATCTGAGGGTAATTCAACTTTTGCCTCACGCTTGCACTAACACTGATATCACTGCTTGGCTATCTCTCTCGATCGACTACTGGGGATAACCATGTTAGACAAAGAATGTATATGTGCATACTAACAAGAGCAGTCACTCTTAACCTATGGTTATTATTGTTTTTTACATTCATTTAAATAAACATTTTACATGTGAAAAATAAATGTAACTTTAAATTTTGGTTAAAATAATTTACTTAATTCAAATTCATTCTATGCATAACTTTTGTATTATTTAACAAAGATTTAATAACAATAAATATTTTGCTGTAGGTTGGATCTCTTAAATAATAAAATAAATAATCGAATAATAATTGAATACATTTAAAGGAATTATTTTTAATACACATTTATGATGATAGTGCTGTAGCATATTTTTTATTTGTTCTAGGTTTCTCAGAGTAACAGGTTACAAGAATTACAAACTTCTTTAAAGGTGGTGCTGGCTACAACAGCTTTGTATCACGATGATTACCTTATAACTTATACTCTAAGGGCGTTAATACGAGTCTGTCAGTCCACGGACCGTCCTGGGACCACTGAAATCGCCAGGGATCAGAGTTGCAGTATTGAGGCTGCAATATGCTTGGTGGGGCCGCTGCGGCCCAGCCAAGCATGTTGTGAGTTTCCTCACAGCCACACTTTTCATGGTGGTACAACCCCCATGAAAAGTGTGGTGGTGAGGAAACGAAGGTGGCCCTACAGCCCCCCCCCCCCTTGTGCCTAACGCCACGTGGATGCACACACACACCACTACCTACACAGTATGGACTTCAGCAGTCCATGCTGTGCAGGTACTGGCTTTGACATTCGCATTGCGGTGTCTATTTCATAGTCATCACCCTGGGAACACCAAAAAACCACTTGCCAGACAGGAGAAAACTCCTTATCTGGCATGTGGTTTGTACATGGGTTTGGCGGAGTGGGCGGGCCAACTCATGCACTGCTACACTCATAATGAAACCCGAAGTATTTAAGATGACTGCTACCATTTGCAAGAATCCTAATGGAAGTCTTGTGGCTCCATGGAACATGTAGTCCTTTTTTGCCTTCACTCAACTCTGATTCGGAAGGTTACTGTCTAGATGGCGCCCTCACTATGTGCTCCTCTTAATTCTCTTCTGCTTCTAAAGGTGTGCATGTTTAGGAGATTTGGATGAAGACATCTCCATGAAGGACTAGTTTTAAAACAGATTAAATCAAAGGGAAAGGGTAACTATTTCAGAAACAAATAGTTCTGCAATAATGGCGAAATGCCAGGAGAGACTGAGTCATAGGTAACAATGAAGGCAAAGAGTTCCGTAATGAGAGAGTCAAAGTCACAACTGTATGCCCACAATCCTATTTTCTTAAAGCAAGAAACCAGATGCAAGTTGGCTCCCATTGTCTCAGAGACCACATAGAAAGAAAAGACACAAATAATACAGCAAGTAAATTGCAGAATAGCCATAAAACGACTGTAAAATATACAAAGGACTTTAACGGAATGCAGGCAAGTGAAGTGAAGAGAAGTCAAAAGATTAGCAAGAGCAAGCCTAGCAGAACTGCTGATCATGAAAGTCTCTTGAGTCTAGACTACATGGGGGTGCTTACGTTGATATTGGTTGATTTCGACCTATCTCGCGTATCCCTCTGCCAGCTAAACTGGCCGAGAAAAGTATGAACGCACAACTTACTACATACTTACGGGAAGCTCAAGTATTAGATCCAACCCAATACGGGTTCAGAGCAGGTCATAGCACTGAGTCCGCTCTGTTAAAATCTACAGAGGAAATTAGGACCACACTAGATCAGGGAGGCAAGGCTGCAGTGATCATGCTGGACTTGTCCGCGGCCTTCGACACGGTCCATCATGATTTGTTGATGGACCGGTTGTGGGAATGTGGAGTACAAGGCAAAGCATGGGAACTCCTGAAGTCCTTCCTAACGGACAGAAAGCAGACAGTGTCTCTAGGCACTTTTTGTTCTAAACCGTTTTCTCTGCCCTGCGGGGTGCCGCAAGGCACCTCTCTTAGTCCAACATTATTTAATATATACGTGTCCTCTCTTGTCCCTCTGATCAGGTCATTTGGATTCGATCTGACATCCTATGCAGATGACACTCAGATTGTGGTGTCTCTGCTACCAGGGCAAGAGAGGGGGACAGAACTACGATTTCATGATTGTATGGATGCAGTGGGTATATGGATGTCCCAGAACTGCCTAAAACTCAACTCAAGCAAGACGGAGGTCATTTTGTTTGGTAATGATCTCAAGTTCTGGACCCCAAGTTGGTGGCCAGTTTCGCTGGGCTTACTTCCAACTCCCTCCAGGAAAGTAAAGAACCTGGGAGTTTTGATTGACGATAGGCTTCAGTTTGAAGATCAAGTCAACTCAGTTGTCTCGGCTACCACATTTGCCCTGAGAACCTGTAAGAAAATTCTACAGTATCTTCCAAAGGAAAATCAACGCACAGTAGTGACTGCATTGACTATGACAAGGCTGGACTATTGCAACAGCCTTTACCTTAATATCCAGGAGCGTCTGCTGCAAAGACTACAACTTCTACAGAACTTGGCCGCCAGACTGCTGACAGGGACACCTAAGTTCGCCTCTGTTTCTGGCGACATCAGAAGACTCCACTGGTTGCCTATTAAGAAACAGGTGCAGTTTGTCACTTTGCACCGTTTTTAAAGCACTTCACGAGACTGGCCCAGAACATCTGAAGCAGCAGTTTCAGTGGTATGTTCCAAATAGAGTACTGCAATCCCTAGGAGCTAAATTGGTAGCAGTTCCAACCTTCAGAAAAACTGGCTGGGGAGGCAGGAGTTTTCGGGTGGGGGCAGTCAAAGCTTGGAATGCCCTCCAATTTCAGCTTCGAAATAGTACGGATCTAATGGCTTTTATGAAAGCCTTAAAAACCTGGATGTTTAATGTGTAATATGCGGCTTTTTTGGTGAGCTCTTTGGGAGGTTCTTTGTAGATAGCGCCAGGACACCTTCGGGTAACAGTTTGCGCTTTAGAAATATTATTACATAACATAACATTTTGGCAAGTTCAAATAAAAAGAATCTTCAAAATCAAAAGAAGAGTATACCAAAAATGCAGTAACAAGTTTTTACCAGCCACCATAAGGAAAGATGGGGGTTTTCCTCATGCAGTGCATCTATAATGTAAAAATGGAAATCTCAAGGAAGAAATTTGGGAAAAAATCCTAACTGCAGAGTTGAATTGCACACCGACATTACAAGTTGGTGAGACTGGAGAAAGCATGTAATTTGGCCATATGGATACAATGAGAGAAGCATGGGAATGGCCAGCTACAAATCTTACCTACTGTCATTGAGCTTAAGCCAATGCATCAATATCTACCTGAGAACCTGTTGGACTGGTTTAAATAGTCTGTTTCTAATGACATATCACCATTATATCATTACATCAGAGGATGTGTTTGTGCGTGAATCGATTAAATACCCATCAGCTGTGATAGGTCTTATATAAGATACTTCAACTCCTTTAGCTAGGAGTTGCTAGAAAATAAATTAATTTTGATTATGTTGAAAGCATCTGACAGATCCTAAAGTGTAGTTGCACCAGCACAAATGCTATCGACTTGAGCTCTTAGGTTATGTAAAGCTTTAGGGAGCACAGTCTTGGTGCCATGGCATGGCCCAAAGCTGGCACGGTAAGGATGAAAGATGTCAAGTGTTCCACAGAATAGGTTCAGTTGCTTAACCACATACCTTTCAAAATACTTAGCTCCTGCAGGCAAGAGAGAGATGGGTTGATAGTACGCAAGAATAAAGGGAACTGTATCCTTTTTTAAAAAAAATGAGAGTCCCATAGGTGTGTACGAATTGGTGAGGAACACTGCTCTGTGCAAGAATTTCATTAATGAGATTCTGAAGCAGGGTCAGCAGAAGAGGATCAATACTTTTAAGGATGGATGCAGTACAGGCAGTAGGTGAGTATTCAAGCTTAATATTCCTATGTGCCTCAGCAAAAGAACTATCAATAAAAGATACAGAGAAAAATAAAGCAAAGTCAGGGACTCCCAAGGAGTTTGGAGAGCAAAGCTGGGAAGCAGAATTTCTTGCCAGATCTTAAAGATGTTCTCTTGCACAAAACAAGTACTATTAGCATCACAGTTAGATTGAGAATGGATTGTATAACGCGCTGAACGTTACCTGCTGTACTGCACCTTGCCCTTTTAACTGTTTGCTAATGTTGATGAGAAGAGACTATTTCACTCTCATTAGACCTACTCAATACAGTAAACAAAAGGAAGATAATAGAGACACGATGCCAAGCATGTGACTAGGGCACTACTACTCAATAATTCAAAGGCAGAGCTACTCAATCAGGAATGAGCATTATGGGTACTGAATCTGTGATTTAGTAAATGGCAGTAAGATGTCATCTGCTCCTTTTGAAATTGGACTTGCGATATAACTCAACCTCAGGTAACCCGGAGGTAACGCAGGAAATCCCAAGATTAGGATATCAAATATGGATGCCTCAAGCATGTTTGGTACATCAGATGCACTAGAGTCTACTGCCTTGAGCAAGGCATTACCATAATCATAACCACTTCAGCGACCCTCTACCACCTTCCATATTCAAAGAAATAAAAGCTGCTATCCTCCCCTTATGGTCAAAGATTGTTAACGCTTCACTATTACAAGGCACTATCCCCGACTGCATAAAAACAGCGCAAGTAACCCCCATTCTTAAAAAAACCTGATGCTGATAGCTCTGATCTTAATAACTTCTGCCCTATCTCAACATCCCTACTCTGGTGAAACTTCTAGAAAAGTGCGTGCAATCGCAACTCTGCTTACACATTGACAAATTCCAACTCTTGGATCAAAGTCAATCTGGCTTTCGGCGAAGTCATAGCACGGATTCTGCACTCATTCACATCATGGATGACATTAAAAAAAGCTAAGACAAAAAGAATCATGCCTCCTGATTCTCGTTGACCTATCCTCTGCCTTTGATACTGTTAAACACAACAAATTACCATCCATTCTAGAACACAGGATGGGCCATTCAGGGCCAGGGCTGCAATGGTTTACTTCTTTCCTCCAAAACAGGTCCCAAAGAGTCAAGGTGAATCAATCCCTCTGTCAGCCCTCCACAGTCAATATGGGGGTTTATCAAGGGTCCGACCTTTCACCCATACTCTTCAGTTTATTCTTGGAACCACTTGCAAATGCACTAAACTACACAAACATTATTTTTCATATGTGTGTGGATGACTCTCAACTATATCTGAAAATCACTTCCCCAGAAGACTTAATTTCACGCAACTCAACACTGATGAACACTCAAAATTGGTTGACTGAAAACCACCTCATGCTCAACACCTCCGAAACGGAATTGCTCCTCATCGCTCCCCCTAATCACAATCTCAAGATCCACATCCGGATAAATCATCTTACAGCCTTCAACTGCTCTCCCCACATTATTGAGTCAGCTAAATCCCTTGGAATTACACTAGACATGCACTTGAACATACAGAATCATATCAGCAATGCAACCAAGGGAGCTAAATACGAGATGAGTATACTAAGGAATCTCAAACCATTCCTTCCACAGGAAGACTTTAAGCTGGCGGTACAAGCTCTTGTACTGACGAGGCTAGACTACGGAAGCTCCACGCTTTGTGGTCTTCCCAAACATAACTTGGCCCCCCTAAGGGCTTCCATTAATGCCGCAGCGAGATTGATTACTGGTACAAAAAGAAACAATCACATATCACCAGCCCTAAAAAACCCTAAACGGGCTGCCATACGCAGCAAGAATACAGCTAAAGATTACCTGCATGACTCACAACGCCCTACATTTCAAGACTCCCATTTATCTGGCTCAAAAGCTAGAATTATCAGGGGGTTGCAGACCGCCACAAAGTGCAAGTTCACTGCTTCTGAAACCACAGATTTTCCACAAAAAGAGAATGAGTTACAGCGCCTTCTCAGGCATTGCCCCGAAGATTTGGAACTCTCTTCCACCGGAAGTCTGTCGAATCTCATCCATCGCTTCTTTCAAAAAGGAAGTGAAAACAATCCTAATGAACAAGTTTCTGTCCTAAAAGGCCTTGGTTCTATTACTTATTTATCAGCCCTTTATTCTGATGCCCTGATTGACTACTACATTGTTGTACATCTGTGAACCCCAGTGTTACCATTCTAGACACATACATGTAATGAATGTTCTTTTTCTACAAAATGTATCCTACCTACCCTAAATGTTAAGCGCTGTGATACCCTCTAGGGTCATGTTCGCGCTATACAAAACATTATAAATAAAATAACTGCAAATGGAGAGCGGATGAAGCCATTAGATCAACCATGTCCTTGAAATTAGGGAATATTAAAGGTTATGAACCTAATTCTGTAATGACCCACATCTGATTAAAATAAGTATTTCAAAAGGGTAATTGTTCCCACTAGTAGCTTCTAATGCAAAACTTTTACCCACAATTGTCTCCGCTTTTAGGTGACAATCAATAAAAATGCATATTTGAATGGCAGTATTGGAAAATATTTGCCATGTTGATGGTAGACATTAGTAGCATTACAGATGAAGAGAAAAGTCTAACCACATATATTCTGAGAGTGGAGTTATCTTGTCTTGTAGATAGCACTTTTTATAGTCCCTTTAATGGACAATGTTGAAATGTAACCCATTTTATTGGATTGAAGGGAGCGATGTGACCGTACTTCAATTAAGTGGGATGTGATTAAATTGTCTGATATCTTTAGTAAAGGAATCCATATTAACTGTAACAAAAGGTGCCTCACTCCAAAGGTCTTCATTGTGAGTGGCTACTTGAATCGCATAAGCTTGTAGAAATCTGTCACGAGACCCATTAGAATTATAAGCTGAAAACTGTCTCTTTATAAACACCTGAGGATTTACCTGGTGAATCTGTCCCAGAATTACAGATACTCCTGTTAATTAATCACTCCTAAATGGACCCTTAGAGTCCAACTCATAATGGTCTGGATTTTCCCCACCCTCTGAGTTACCAGTACAGCTGGTATCGCTAAATCTGGTGTTTGAGATAACCCAACCCTTTTTCTGAGCCACTCATAGTGAGGGCCAACGTTTGTAAGAAAATTTAAAAATAAAAATATCATGAACGAGAACAGAAAGTTGAACAGAGAAAGCATTCTTTATAATATTTAGAACACAAATTGCTGACTAGGCATGAAGACATTGTGTGTGGAGGCAAATTCTGATAATCAATTAATTGAGGGTTGCAATATATCCCAGGTCGAATAGCATGGGTGTTACCTTAACGATTTCAGCTGAGATCAATGCAGAATAATTGGACCTGGGCTGTAATATAAAACAGGTCAAGAAGCATGATAGCAATACAAGCAAATGGAAAAGGAAAGGTGAAACTAAGAAGGTAGTAAACATAACACATTTAAGACCCAAAAGTACCTGCAATATTTGAATGCAAACCAGTTGCCATATAGAGTCAAGAGAGAAACCACTGGATAAATTAGACTTGTAGTAAAAGATGATAATGGTGCTTGATCCTGGCAGAAATCTCATTTCAGAGCCCTGACCATTGGTAGGGTGTGGGAAGCCTCTTGAGAGCATAGTCTTACAGGAACGTTAGAGGGGTTGGTGATTTTTCACTCCAGAAAGTAGGAGAGCAAATTCAACTTAATCCAGTGGCAAACGATTTAATGTCATGTAAAATGATATGACAAGAAGTTATAATGATACACCTGGAATTCTGAAGTGAAGGCTGACCTTTATTGGCTGTTATAAATCTCAGTAAATTTGAGAAAGTTAGCGAGAAATCTTCTGACAATGTTTAAATCATTATAAGGCACTAATGGCATAACAGCTTCAGATCTAGTCGTGGTAGGGTATATCATTGCAAAATTAGTCTACACTGAAAACAACTTGAAGTAGTCGATTACTACGATAGTTACAGCATTACAAGGTCTAATGCACTCCAAATGCCATCCACTCAATACAACATTATATCCTTAATTCCTTCTAGAATAAGTACACCAAAGGCCTGGAGATTGTGGAGAAAAGGCATATGACACCGGTCCTGTCAGAAAGCATAGGGAGTGGCTTTTTGTCAGACTGTAGCACTTCCGGAGAAGGGAAGATAGAGAGCACACAAAAAAGTAGATTGCTCAATTCACCTTTACCTGGATGCCCTTCATAAACTGCTCTCAGCGTCTTATTTCTTTGAATTCATAATCCAGTTTTGGGTATCAGCACCTCTGTTGTTTACTTTCCCTTTCTGTTTCCCTCACATGTAGTTTCCCCTTTAGTTACATTCCTTGTTTTTTGTTCTCTCGTTGTTTTCCCACTTCTCTGCTCACTTGCAGTCTCTCTCGTCTCTTGGTTTTCCTGCATTACATACAAGTATCCTGATTGGGAGCTTGTTACAGCATCCCATCACCTAGAAACAGGTGAATTATTCTGTCATACTTGCTTAAAAATCAATATACATTGCTTTGTTGTTCTAAACGTTAAAACTCTTGTTTTTGTTCATATTTGTTGTAGCAGCATCCTATCGTTTACTTACCAGACAATGAAGCTCTGGACCGACTACTGAGATGGGCTCTTAATGTCTCTCTTTCTCTACCCATCCAAACAATGTTCCTCAGTCTTCAACATCAAGGTGTTGCCATTACACTCCGAGTGGGACTGCAGGACCAAGGGATTATCAATAGGGTCAGTGCATAATTTAGTGAGTCCGATATGGCCATATGTCAGGAGTTCTGGAATTCGTGTTTTCTGGGGATTGTGTTCAGTTTTGAAGAGACGCCATCACATTTCTCAGTCTCTACAATGCAAACTTGCTTATGGTTAGCCTTGGAGACAGCCGAGTGGTGGGCTGAGAGGTGAAGGAGGGTGGAGTCAGAGGCTAACACTTACGGGACAAAGTGGTAAGAACATTCTAGAAAAGCCAGAACATTCTAGAAGGATCTGGAAGCTTCTGGGCACTTCTGTGTCAGAAAGAGCTGGAAGTATTTAAGCAACAGTCACAGCACTACACTGTTTTTACCCACTGACCAGTCATGTCAGATTCTGGATTTCACTACAGTTCTTATTTGACTGAAAATGGAACGAGTGGGGTTAGCAACTGAATCACGGACCTGAATTCCAGTGAACGTCTGACACCTTAAGTGGAATGAAGCCACAAATGGTAATTCAATGTCTTATGGGGTATTTCTGGAAAATGTTCCATAGATAAGTTAGATGAACAAGCTAAAATGGCAACAACAAAGGGTGTCCCACTCAATCAGTGACTTAACGAAACCTTGAGACCCCCCACCCCCCTCCCATCCCTGCAAGGTACTGAGAGGGCCTCCACTTTTAAAATCAATGGTGAAAAACGCTTTTTTTTTGCAAGACAATTGATTATTAACCTTTTCACTTTGATTTGCCCATACCTGTCAATTTTAAGACAACATTGTAAATGTTTTCAGGGATACTCTTGTACACTGCTCCTACCATAAAAAAAACACTGGGCATCTCAGTAAAGATGGCAAGTGGCTTTAAACAGTTTTAGTCAAGAGCATGCTCAGATTTTGGAGTTTATAATTATAATAATTAAAATGTAACTTCAAATCCCATGATGCATAGTGGTGGTGACAAAAGCTCCAGGAGTTACTCAGAGTCATTCATAGCATTTTGCAACTTGGCAGCACTATGTCAGAAATGAATGTGTTTTTCCTTGTTGACAGTGCGAAAAAAAGATAAATTATTGATTTACTTTTTCTAAGTCAATCTAGGCTTACTAGCCTCAATACCACAAAAAAGACTAACCCAGCCCTCGGTGAGCTGTGCCTCTGTCTCTCCAAATTAAGCTGTATGGAAACAGGAGCAGCTCCACTGAGAGGACTTAAGCAGAGGCCTCTGACCCTGAAAGAACATAGATGTCAATTCTGCCGGTCTGCTGCCACGATCCATCATTGGGTTTATGATGATGTGGACATGGGGGCACAAATGCATCAATATTGTGTAGGTCATGACACTATGCAGACCTGCTTGCTGCATCTTCTAAGTTGGTTTGGTTAAATTGTATTGTTTTGCAGCTGGCCAGCAGGCTCTATGGTGGTCCCCTCTGAAATTAATATGTGGGGTCACTGCGGGGGTTGTAGGGCTTTCTGTTACGTCTCTGCACTGAATGGTTGGAAAGCAACCTTATGGAATTTAATTGTCAGTAACACCGCATGTAAAAAGGATAATAAAAAAACATAAATGGCGAAGTATGTCATAAAATATTGCAGGACTAGTTAAAGCAGGGTTGGAAATTGCAGTTTAAAATAGTTTATCAATATTTTGATTCATTTGGCTTGATATTTATCCAAGAGACATGGATAGCTTCTCTTTTAATTGACATTTTTTATGCCCATGAATGATTTGCGAGTAAAGCCGAGAAAGTGGCCTCCTCCTTTTGAGCTCTTTAAATTTTCTTATAGTGGAATGTTGAGTAGCATTGGATAATAAATACTTTTCATTCGAGGAATTCAAGGTAAAAATGATCAAGAGAGGACTTAGATGGTCTTTGTTGAAAATGTTCACTTACCTCCAGTTGGACCGCGTAACGGAAATTTTTTGGAGGCATTTCTAGTCAAAATTTCAAGTTGAGATAAAAGGACATATTTCGGATTTTAATGGGAGATTGTAACAGACACAGTGAGGCAAATTGGGAAACTATTTGAAATCAGATGTAAAAAGTAAGATGGTTATTTGGTATATTTAAGAAGGATGAGCAGAGCGTCCAATAACAATAGAAGAGAATTCAAGTGCTGTGTTAACAGAAAACAATTCCTTTTTTTTCCTTTTGCAGCAATCAAATTCATAATGCATAAATAATGACCAAAAGGGGAAAACGTCAAAACATAACATAATTTCTTCAATTCCACAGAGGGGAAAGAAAAATGGGGGGCGGGAATCGAAACATCAATAACAGTATTAGATAAACAAAACCAGAACTAATACGAATTAGAATTACAACAGGACTTAATCATTCCACTGAAATCTAATCCAGATCTTCTTGGATTTCTTGGCTGAGTGCCAGCACCTAACCTTAGCCACTGCTTGTTCACACTCAATTATTTGTCGTAGAGATGCCCACCAGTCTCTAGCTTTTGGTGGATGTGGATCGACTCAGGCACGAGCAATACATAGTCGGGCACACACAATTGTGATTGTAATTAGGGCGCTAAGATGTTTCTCCAAGTCCCCTTTATACCCCAAAAGCAGATATTTATTCTACAATTGGAGATCACACCCGAGCCAAGATGTTAATATTAACATCACCTCATCCCAGTAACTTTTAAGCTTGTGGCACTCGACAGACATATAACTGAGATCAGCAGCTAGGAGATGACACTTTGGACAGAATACTTTCTCTGTAGCTTGAGTCTGTGTCCATTTAAAAATACGACTAGGTGTGTAATAGATCATAAAGATAGTTTTAAATTGATGTAATTTGAGGTTGACTGATACCACTGATTGATCTATTATCGCTAGAGCCTCCTGGATCTACATAACAGATACTTCTGTTGCCAGGAATTGTGTCCACTTTGAAGCCGTTCTCAGGCTATCATCTGAGGCATCCAAAAGTAATTTCTGATAAAATAAGCTAATAGTTACTGTATTCTATGAAGAGAATAGATATATAGGAATTTCAGATAGATCATATTCAACAGTCATGTTAGAGCCCTGAGTAAAGTAGTCCCTGACTGGAAGATACTTAAAAAGAGTTATATGTGAGCCCAAATTCTTCCTGCAGTGAGGTGAAAGACCTAAACCCTTTCGAATCATACAGTTGGCCAAACTTATTTAAGACCACACCTTTATTACAGAATTGTGGAAAATATCTGGAAATAGAGGATTAGACCATAGAGGAGTAGGCATGTGTAGAATGGGGAGCGAGTACCTAAGGCTTATCTCCCACCAAATTCAAACTATATCCCTGACTGCCTTGAACCTAACTCTTTTAAAGTAGTTAGGGTCTGTCATTTGGTAGAGTGTGTATTTAATTTCTGGGCCAAGTGCTAATTGATATCCAAGCATGATTATTGCAGCCTCAATCCCTGTCAAAAGCCTTTGTATCCTACCGGCAAATGCCACCCAGAAGTATAGTTTAAAGTCCGATAGGTTAAAACCCCCTTGCCTATACTGTAATTTGAGAAACTTTATGGCACGCCTTGCCCTCCTGTATCCCCAATAAAACTACAAATTATGCCTTCAAGCCTTTTAAAAAAAGAATTGGACACAAATTGGAATAGCACAAAATAGAAACAAAAATGTCAGTAATATATTCATCTTGATGACATTACACCACCCCAAGATGCTAAGAGGTAATTAGTGCCAGGCTCCTAATTTTGTAGCTACATTTTTCAATAGTGGCTCGTAGTTGAGTGGGATAATCTCTTCCACGCTTCCACTCAAGCCAACTCCCAAGTAAGTGGCAGTCTTACCAACCATTGGTGACTGACAGCGTGTTTGAAAGTTTGATGTAATTTGTGTTTTAGATACATTAAACTTAAATCCGGAGAAGGAGACGAATAATTCAGCTTCCTTTGATATGCTTTGTAATGATGCCAATGGATTTGTAGTGAATATTGTAATATCATCAGCATAAGCCATGAGTTTTAACTCAATTTCATTCAACTTTACTGGTTGTATGCTGTAGTTACCTAAAAGATGTCTGATATATGGTTCGATGTATAAAGCAAATAGTATGGGGAATAGACGGCACCCCTGAGGTGTACCTCGGTATATAGAAAATTGCGAACAAGAGATGCCTCCAACAATGACCTTAGCCATAGGCTTTTTATAGAGCTTCTGAATCATCGTAATATAGCGAGTACCAAGTCCAAAAGTAGCCAATGTTGCCCATAGTGTTTCCCAGTTAACCCGATCAAAGGCCTTTTAAGCGTCTAGCATAATCATGCCGATTTGGTTTTTAATAATAAATAATATCCACATTTGTAAAGTGCAAACAATCACCCGTAGGGTCTCTAGGCGCTGGGGGCCATTGGGAAGATTAAGCAAGCTATTGCCCAGAGTCACATGGTGCTGGGCTAATCTGCCGCTGGCGCCGGGGATCGAACCGTGATCCCCAGATTCCGGAGTTAGTCACCCTGGCCGTGGCGCCACACCTCTTCCTTTTTTCAATACCCCTGCTACATCGAATGCTATTATAGCTGTATCAATATGAGACTGTATTTCTACCAGGAACAAAACCATGTTGTTGTGTAGATACCAATGTATGTAGACAAGGAGCCAATCCCATCCCTATTATTTTGGAGTAAACCTTGGTAGCAGCATTAATCAGAGATATGGGTCTATACAAACCTCTTTCTTTCCGTGGTTTGTCTTTCTTTAGGAACACTTCCAGGTCTGTCGTGCCCCAAGAAGCCGGAGCATCCTCCCCACTACATAGATCATTGAATTCTGGTATTAGAATATATTTGAACACCTTATAGAATTCAAGTGGTATTGCATCGTCCCCAGGGGCCTTACCAACAGCGAGATCATTGATACCCTCTTTTATCTCATCAGGAGTTATATCTCGTTGAAGTTGCCCTGCAAGGTATCTAAACAAGGTAGGTAGCTCCTGGCAGATAATTAGTCAGCATGTCAGAATTAAAGCCAGATGACTGTCCATATAGTTCTTGATAAAACAGACTAAATTGCTCCTCTATATCAAGAGGATCCGTAAAAAGCAGATTATCGTTGCCCCTTATATGCTGAATACCGTTCTGTTCCATTTTGTCGGCAATCTGATGTGCTAAAAGATGGCCCTCCTTGTCACCATATTCATATTGGTATATTATATTCACCTTGTAGCTAGCAGCTACTTGCTCACTCAGGCCCCTATTAACCTTTAGCTGCTTTTCTATCAAGCTATAATAAACCTCCTGTTCTCTTGAGCTATGAGTTAGGATTGCCACAGCATGAGGTTCCTCAAGTTCCAGACATTCTGCCCACCACTGCTTTGTCTGTTGGTGTGTAGCACTATTCTTCCTCGCAACAAACTGTAATGTTATTCCCGCTCGACAGCAATGGGTCAGAGAAGCCCAGATCGAGGTCTGCCCGAAGATTACCTCTGACCATAATCCTATTATGCTGAGTGTTTTTGGTATAAGGATTTGGATACGAACTGCCATCGATTCACTTTTCCATGATATTTGTTAACCTATATCGAGTATCAATCATTCAATCCTATGTCAGAAGGCTACTAAGAGAATTTCTTCATATTAATAAAGGGTCCGCCTCGGTGATGGTGGTCTGGGATTGCATGAAGACATATGTCCGAGGAATAACAGAAAGCAATTCCATTAACAATGGGAAGACTTAACCACCAATCTGTCTGAATTTTGTTTGCACCAGATACAAAACGAAGGTTAAAATTGTATCTAGTAATTTGTCAGCCATAGAACACTCTTTCAGGAAGTTTTCCTGTTTGTGATATAGGCGAGCCTAGCTGGTCTAAAGGGGAGGTTCAGGTACCTTCCTGTTGTAATAATCCGAAATCAGGCATGTGGTTGCTGAGTTATAAGCCAGGTCAGCAGATATAGTGGTGATTGTCTTTCAAAATCTCTCTGTAATATTAAGTTTAGGTTTTCCCCTCTATGGTTAGTGTTTTTAGTTAGTTTATCTCCATTCATGAACAACCTAATCACCAAACTTGACTTTTCCTTCCCAATTGAAAATGTCTCCAATACCAAAATGTATAACTACATTAATTCCTGGAAAGGACTTTCCGTTTCTTTATTCTGCAGCCAATTGTCATCTTGGCTTCAGGTGTGTGTATTTTGTTTTTTTTCCTCAGACATGCTTTAGCGGTTTCTGTAATTTTTTAGTGCTCACACCAGTGTGCTGGGCTTGTGGGATCACAGTGTGTGCTGGGCAACCTGTGGTGGCCTCGAAGATTATCGGTGAGCATTATTTTAATTTTTAACTTTCTATTTGTTTGCATCATGTTTATGTGTTTTCTCTATGCGCCAATGTTTCCAGCTGGGCACTCATGCGACAAATGTTCAGGCTAAATTGGTCATAAATGCTGTTATTGGAGGAAGTGGGGCGCCAGTAAGATTCCAAAATGGCAGACTGGAGTTCTGTTCTGGTTATCCCGGCGCTTCTGCCCGGCCCACATTGCAGGCGGGTGCAGCTTGCCTGGGTTACTGGCCTCATGGCACCTGCCTGGTTACCATATGGCACCCCTGCTCTAACCGGGTGGCACATCCTTGCTTTTCTGCTTGGCTTATGCCCTTCCACTGTTACAGGCATGCGGGGTGCGCGCTCGTGGTCAGTGTTCCCTGACTTCCATGCGGGTTTTCGGATGATATTTTCCTGTGCTGGTCGGGTTGCTGCGCTTCACGCTTCCTCGCTGGCTTACGGTCACTTGCTCCTTGGGGTTGCGGATGCTGTGGCCTATCAGTTGGGGGTTTTGGTCCCTTCCTCTGTGGGTTGGGATTTCCTTCCTGCTGTTTTATGGATTGTGCATGCACAGTAACATGTCTATGAGAATGCTTTTTTAGGACAGGTCAACTTCCCTCATTTCCGGTGTTTCTCCTCCTGGGGTGGGGCCTTCCGCTTGGGTGGCTGTGGCTCCTGATCTCCAGGTTTTTTGACTGCTGATGATGCTGCCTTTTGTGCTTGGGTGCGGGTGCCTCCTGTGGGGTTACTCGCGTGATTCCCTCCGTGGGGGGGAAACATGATATGGTCCTTGGTTGGGGGCCATTTGTGCAGGGCGCAGATTTGCCGGTGTTTGAATGTTCATCATGTTTCCTTTATTGGTGCCCCTCAGCTGGCCTGTTAGGGGCTGGCTCTGTTGGATGGTTGCTAGCACTTGCCGCTCTTCCAGTTCTGGTGGTCCCGCTCCTCTGCTGAGCTCAGAATCAGGGATTTTGGCCTGAATTGCCTCTGTTGTGGGAGGTCACTTTGGTTCTCCTGTATGCCGCTGACTTCTTGTCCTTCCTGTTTGGCAATTCCTCAATGGTGAGTGGGACCTCCTCTCTATTGCTGGGTGACATAGTGTGGTGGGCCGGTCTGGTTCTTTATGTACGGGTTTTCAGTGCTTAATTTGTAAAATATTAAGTGCCAGGGCTCTGACCAGGAGGCCACTGCGTCTTGCTCCACCCCTCGCCCCTATCATTGCTGCCAAAACAACTACTAACCATCTCTCTCGCATGTAAATGCGACAGTTCAGATTATTCCAGGTCCCAAAACTAAAGGAATGGCTGGGGAGGCAGGTATTAGCAATTTTAATGTATATTGTATTCCTAAACAACCGTTGTTCTGCTCATCTCTAAATTAGAGGAGCAGCGCCCCCATGTGGTAGACTGTTCTATGTATGGTGTTGACAATTAGGTGCCAGTGCCGAGCACCGGAAACCAATTAGGTGCCGGCGCTGAGCACCGGAAAGCACTGACTCAAATTACTGCGTGTTTTCCTGTCTGCTTCTCTATGATGCCTCCTCGAGTGCCATGTGTGTTTGTCCCGCTGTTCCTTTGAGGTGGCTCTTTGCACGTGCTGGGGCTGCTTGATATCACGTTTGCCACTACAGGGGATTCTACTGTGCTGCTGGCATTGGGGCACCGGCCTCCATAGTTCTTATGGCTTCATGTTCTGAGGTTTCTTGAGACACGTCGGTGGGTGTTGGTTTCTTTAATGGCTTATATTTGTATTTTTTTCCTGGCCCTTGTTTGGGTGTCTTGGTCTTTTCCGGGGTTTCTTTCGTGGGCTGGGAACGGTGGTGTGAGTCCAGCTCTGTGCCTGGACATATGGCCTTGGCGGTCTCTGATTTGGGTCAATGGTGTCCACGGATTGATTTTGCAGGAGTCTTTCCCTCAGTGGTGGGAATTGCCTTGCTGATGTTGGGAATTGCTTCTGGCGGGTCCATTCATCTTTCCTTGGTACTTTGTCCCTGTTTTTTCTGACCCATTGGGCATCGGGTGCGTTCCGCCCTATTCTGGCCCTCAGGGGGTCGTTCTGTTCCCCCTCTTGTGTTATTCCAGTTGGTGTCTCCAGCTGTTCTTCCCCACTTACGGAACAGTGTCCTGCCCTTCATTGGTCTTGTGGTTGTATACTTCCAGTACTGGGTTCTTCTGTCTTGCCTGCTGTGCCTCTGTTTCACTGTCCGGAGCATCCTCTTCCTGTTCCAAGTCCTGCCCTTTGGGATGGCGTCTGCACGCTGGGTGAGCTATACGGCTTTGCTCCTTTGGGGGGTGTTTTATGTTCTGTGAGGTCCATCTCTTCCATTCTCTGTATGGCTGGCAGGTTGCCTCTCGTTTTTTTCTGAGGCCAGTTGGTGGTTCTCAGGGTGCCCGCGCTGTTGCTGGCAGAGGCTTCTTTATCTACTGGGTATGACTCCTTGATCCAGCCGTGCATGGTTCTCCTCGTCTTTGAGGCCCGCTTCGTGTTGAACTTGGGGGTGGTCTTTGGGTTGGTGGTATGTTGTGTTCGTCTCTGCTCCCTTTGGTCCTCGCTCCTTCTTTGGCCCTCAGCTTCTGCAGGGCCATGGATCCATTGTCTGGGGGTGATGTACTCTAAGATGGTCCTTCTCACTGGGGGCGGTGTCCCTGTCTCCCCTTGTTCAGTGTCTCTTATGACTTTGCTCCCGTTGTCTCCAGAGTACTCAACTCTGGTCCGGTGTCTCTTTGTTACCGCAGGACTCTCCTGTGGTGGTGGGCCCTGCTCCTTTGTCTGAGGTTTTTGCTTTGGTTCCTGTTCTTGTGCTTGTTCTCACATCCATTGTCAGTGGGATGTGTTTTGGGTGCCACTCTGGGGGAGTCCGCTGCTCTGGAGTGGTGGTGCACGGTAGATGCACTTTTTTTTCCACTTAGTTGATGCTGGCGGCTGGTCCTTGAACACAGCGGTGTGTGTTGTGGGAAGTTGTCTCTGTATATACTATTCCAAAGTAAGGTATAGTGTGCAGAGAGTTCAGTGGATCCCCAAAGGCTAACAGAGGTAAACGTAGATAATATCGTAATCTCTATTTGTAGTAGTGTGGGTGAGCAGTAAGGCTTTATCAGAGGGTAGTGTTAAGCATTCATTGTACACATTCAGGCAAGAAATTGATCTGTATAACTCTTTCCTGCTTTTTGCCAATGCATCAGTCATAAGGCGAAGTTGATGAGTCACTGGCTTTTCGATATGACAATTAGACTGCTTCATACTATTCTGCTTTGAGTTCCCCTATAAATGCTGGTCACAGGAAGGTATAGCATTTATTCTTTGGCAGGGTTTCACCTCTCTTCTGCAGGTAACTCAGAAGTGGCTTGATGAAGTTTTGAGGGAAAATATTAGCTTCCTAGTGAGGTATTTTGTGGGGTATGATAACTGTTGTATTGGGCTTCTTGCATTGTTCTATGCTAAGCTGTGTCCAGCCCCAGAGTTCCATCCCTCTGGAATGTCGCAGTCGCTTGGTTCCACCAGCGGCAGTTGGTTTGTGGCTGGCGATGGTGGGATCACGCTTTGTGCTGCCGTTGTGAAGCTTTCTGGAAAAAAGCACACACATCTGTTGCTCTGTGTCCGGTGTCATTACTATATTTCTTGGCGATGATCGCCAGCCATATCTAGTGACACCCAGGCAGCACGAAGGCGTGTGAATTCATGAAGCGAGGTTGCCCCGTCGAGCCTGTGTGAGGAGTCTTCAGCAGACTGGGTATCACAGAAGAGAGCCGGTACGCAGTTTCGGAAACAGAAGGTGTGGAGCACTGTTACTTCGCTGAAGGGTGCCTCCCATGGACGCTGAATCTGCTTACGCTCAGCGAAAGTGAGGTGAGGGGCAGGGGGAGTAAGCGCACTGACTATTCTATGTGCGCAAACTCTACAGCCCTCGTGTGTCTATTGCTGTGCATGTGCGGGGTTCACCTGTGTCTATGTGGAGGGTCAGCTTCTGAAGACTCGTTTCCTTGTGGCACCTCACAGCAGTTCATCTTGGTCTTTGCCGTGGTTCCTCCTGATCTGGTGTCTGTCACGTGACTCTTAAGAGGAAAGGCTCATGCAGTTTTGAGCGAGCCTCCTGCTGGTTGCTATCGATTTTACACTCCATGAGAAGAAAGTGACTTTGCAGAGCTAAGGCAATTGTGTTTGTGGAATAGCCCCTGCTGGTTAACTTCATAATTGCACTGCCCTTCATCCTTTTTGGAACTTTCTTGGTGTTTTTCAAGCTACTTTTCCATTTCTATTTTGTGAACTATACTTATTTATAGTTGTGCGTTCTTCTTGCAACATGGCAGTCTCATCCATTGTAATTCTACCTTCTTTTCTTGCTCAGCCTGGGCAACCGTCTATACAGTGGGAGGAATGGACTGACTTATTTGAGAACAACATTGTTGTGCTGGACGGCCTTGAGTTTTCACCTGAAAGGAAAAAGGCACTGCTCTGGGTACGATTGGGAAAGAAGCACATCGTATTTTTATGTACCTACCTCAGATCCTACTAAATGACAACCAGCCTGTTGAGGATGTGTTTATGGAAGCCAAGCAACGCCTAGAGAAGAGGTTTGCCAAAGAGGAGAACATTGTCTTGTCTTGCTACAAGTTCTATACTAGACCTCAAAGGGCTGGCGTAACTATGGATGGGTTTGTTTCTTGTCTACGCGAGTTGTCCATTAAGTGCAAATTTGGTCAAATGGCAGATGAACTCATTTGAGATCAGTTGATTGTTTATTGCCATAGTAAGAAAGGCTCAGGAACGTCTTTGGACTGCGAGGAACCCCACTTTGAAGAATGCCATCTCAATTGCCAAAGTGGTGGAAGAGTCCAAGTGGTGCATGTTGGCCACGAGCAAACAATATTGTACTGAAGAAGATGTGGCTGCAATTGGGAGGAAAAACGTAGCCACAAAGAGCTCAGTTGACAAATCAAATCAAATCTAAAGCTTCTGAGAGGCTCAAAGTCCAAGGGTTGTTCTAGGTGTGGCAGTTCCTTCCATGCGAGTGATTCCAAGTGGTGCTTTGCCTCCAAACAAGACTGTAGGAAGTGTAGTCGCAGGAGCCACTACGCCTGGATGTGCAAAGTTTCCTGAATTAAGTTTGGATGGGGACAGTGAAGATCGGGTGTTGATAGTACTTCCAGGCAGTGGTGAAATGGAGAAAAGGCATCGTCCCAAGGCATTCTTTGGGATCTTGGGGAAATAAGTGGAACTGATGGTGGACTGTGGTTCTTTGTACACCATCGTGCCAAAGTGTATGAGGAAAAAGGAGTGGCCACAGGTTCCACTCTTGCCAAGGGACATTGATCCAAGGGGGTACCAGGGCCAGAGTATTGATGTAGTAGGTTCTTTTTCTACTCCCATTATTTTTAAGTCTGGATAAGTGGTGGGTAAAGCTTACGTTGCAGAAGATGGTCCTCCTATCCTGGGTTGGGACCTTCACATTGTCATTGATCCCCATGCTGATGGTCAAGTTTTGTGCTTGGCTGATGCCTCAACTGAGGAAGTTTTGAGTGAAATGAATGATGTTTTTGGAGGGGTTCTTGGCGAGTTGAAGGGGTATACGCATACAATTATCTTAAAAAAGGTCACCATCCCAGTCAAGCATAAATTGAGGAGGGTCCCTGTTATTGAGAGATGAAGTCAAGAAAATGTTGGATCATATGCTCAAAGATGGGGTCATTGAACCGGTTGAGGCATTTGAGTGGGTCTCTCTGGTGGTGATCACAAAAACACTGTGATGAAAAGCTCAGGTTCTGTGTGGACTTTCACAGTTTGAACCAGCATGTAGTTACTGACAGGATACTTTCCCCTTCCCAACATCAATGAGCTGTTGCTTTTACTTAAGGGTGGCAAGTACTTTTCAAAACTCAATTTGAAAAATGCTTATCACCAAATTAAGTTACATGAGGAGTCTAAAACTCTCACAACTTTTATTACCATGGAGGGCACCTTCAGTTTCAAAAGGTTGCCCTGTGGGTTGTCATCCGCTGCCAGTGTCTTTCAGCGTATCATGTCAGACGTATTAAGAGGTACTGAGAATGTAAAAATATTTCAGGACAATATCCTCGTGTTCTGGGAGTCTGTTCAGATGCACAACAAGATTTTGATGGAAGTCCTGGGCGGATCTTACCCTGAGGAAAGACAAGTGCAAGTTTCTGGTGGAGGAGATTGAGTACCTCGGTCATACCATTTCTGTGCACAGTGTTCGCCCCAAGGTCGACCTGATTGAAGCTATTCGTGATGCACCTGTTCCTCATGACAAGGACCAGTTACGGTCATTCATGGGCTTAATAGAGTACTATGCCAAATTTGTCAACTGCTTTGCTAACAAGACTGAAGCCCTTAGGTTGTTGTTAAAGAAAGGGTGTTCATTTGTGTGGGGGGTTGCTCAGCAACATGCTTTTGATCTTATTCGTAAGGATATTTGTGAAGCTGGGGTTCTTGCACCCTTTGACACTCACCTCACTACCTTTCTTTCAGTCGACGCCAGTGCTTGTGGGCTGGGGGCTGTCCTGTCTCAAGAACATGCGGGTGGTGAGAGAACGGTGGCGTTTGCCTCCCGCTCTTTGTCCGAGTGTGAGAGTAACTACTCCGTCATCGAGCGTGAAGCGCTGGCAGCGGCATGGTATGTTGAGCATTTCAGAACCTTTTTATGAGGTCTTGCTTTTTGCATTTGCTCTGTCCACAAACCCTTAGTCAAGGTGCTAAGTCCAGGTGGGGCTAGCAAAGGCTTAGACTTGCCTCTCGGCATACCGGTACCGGGTGTCTCACATCACGGGCTGGAAAAATGCTCAAGCCGACTGCTTGTCTCGCTTGTCTTTGAGGAGCAAGGGAGGGAAGAGCAAAGGGTCTTGTGGGGAACAAGACTGTGTGGTGGCCTCTTTGTGTGATGTAGAGGAGTGCGTTGGCGGGACCTTGTTGGCAGATGAGTGGCGCAAGTGCATGGATCAAGACTCCAAACTTAAGTCTGTGGAACGCATGTTGGTCTTGGGGCGAAAGAAGGGAAAGCATTGTGGCCCCCTCAGTAAGACCTTTTGTGAAATGCTAGTGACTCAAAAGTTATTATGAGGAATCACAAGTTTGTACCTCCTTATGGTTTAAGGCCCAGGATTATTGAGCTTGACATCTCGGGCAAACTATGGCCAAAAAGCGGGTGCGAGAGAATTTCTGGTGGCCCTGCATGGATGAGCAGATCACTTCTTGGATCGTCAATTGTGAGGTGTGCTTGGAGAGTGAAAAAAGGCTTAAGACTGGCTGTCAGGCTACACCTGGTCACATTGAGGATCCTGGTCTGCCATGGAGTACCGTTTATTTGGACTTCATTGGGCCAATGCATGGTGCGGAGGAGAAGTTGAAGAATGCATTGGCGCTGGATGATGTTCACTCTAAGTGGCTGATTGTTTGTTTTATGTCAGATGTTACGACGCGCAGGACTATTGAGCAGCTGAAGGTTTGTTTTTCAAGAGGAGGGTCTTCCCTGCATTCGTATCACGGATAATGGCACTCAACTTGTTTCCCACTACATGAGGGACTTTCTCTGTAAGTGTTGTATTTCGCACCACCGCAGGGCCCTTTATAACCCACAAGCCAATGGCATGGTGAAACGGGCCAATCGCCTGGTTAAGAACACCATGGCCATAAGGAGTGGGAAAAATGTCAGAGAATTGGTTGATAAGATGGTTTGGGCACATCGCACGACTGCCCATAGTGTAACCGGTATTTCACCCTTTGAGAAAATGCATGGGAGGAAGCCTGGCACCAAACTTTTACCCACTGGGCTTGTCTCTCCCAAGTCTGGATCCGGCAATGGGGATGGAGTCAGTTCTGACGCAAAGGGGGTCTGCACCGGTGACTCGGTCAAAGTCAAACATTTCTGGAACACACATCTGTTGCTCTGTGTCCAGTGTCATTACTACAATAACTCACAATTTGTGATTGTCATTTTGTCAGTGTGCCACCAGAACTGATATCAAGAATAATTGTGGTGCTTTTTCGGTAGTTCTAGATGAGTGATTAGGCTTTTTCTGATGCAGTATTATATGAAAAAATGCCAAATGAATTTCGTGGAAGGTTATCATACAAAAGGAAGGCATACAATTTTTAGAGTCTATACTGTAGAAGAATAACCATTTCCAATTTCGGTTAATATTTAAAGGTATACAGTATAATATTGCGAGAGAACCTTGAAGGATTTTTAGATAATAAATTATATTTTTTGTATACTCTCTCTCAGCGTATTGAAGGGAAACCAATTAAGCATGGAGCTACAAGATGTTTCTCCCTTCCCTACACTCAGATACCATTATATGATAACGGAATGTGAATTTCCTGAGTATTAGGTAGGGTAGATCCACAACGTCTTTGCAAGTATATCACTACTGAATACAGGACAGTTGTTTTTTAATATATACAAAAAATGTAGGATAGTTTTCTCTTCTTGGGAAGTGTAACATCAGTAAGTGTTGCCAGTTCTATTTAGCATTTATGGATCTCTCTAGTGCTTTTGAAAGGGTGAATCACTCTATGCAGTGGCACCTTCTTCTTCATCCAGGCCTAGATACTATACTAGTCACTTTTCCTGTTAATTTGCTCAGTGATTTGACCTTTAGGGTGAGGTACGGACATAAGGGGGAGGAGCTAACCGAAAGATCAGGCTTGAACAAGGTGTTCGGTACGGCTGTATATTGGCCCCTTTATTATTTATTTGTATACAAATCATATTCATTCATTTTTGCTGCCAAGTTGTTCTGAAGTCCCCTCGATAAATGGATCTCTTATACTGGTACTGCTTTATGTGGATGAAGCAAGTGCTTCTGGCTCGTACCACAAGAGCATAAGGAAGTTTGTGGCATCCTAGACTTGAGTACCAATTTTGGTCATTAGGTACTTTAGAAGAAATTAAATGCAATGCGAATTGTACGCAGGGCTGTTAAAGCTATAATTTGTCTGTGGAAGCTATTATGACCATTATCAATCAAGGAAAACCATTGAGCTTAACAGAAATTAAAGGCCTTTCTGTAGTCCTTTTTAAATCTAATCTTTGCTTCTAGGCTGCTCAGTTATTGCCAGTCTTTCAGCATGTGAAGACCAAAGCAAAGTTATTGAGTTCTTGACGAGGAAGCCACCTAGTTCCCATAATTAAAAAGGTCGGAAATCTACCCAGGCAACTATAAATTTGTTGCCATCTTGGATGGTGACAGCAACATTTATGCTCATATATTTCTAGGGCAACTAGGCAGAAATTGGAATTCAGAAAAAACTAAGGCACTGAAGGCAATTCATTGATGCTGCCCAGACTAGTTACGAAGGTGCAAAGTAGAGGCAGTAATTAACATTTATTGTATCTTATTGTATTGTAATTGCATTTATATAGCGCTTACTACCCCTGACGAGGTGTTGAAGAGCTTTTTCAGCGAGTAGCACCCTACTCTGGAACCCATAAAGGATTAGTGGTGAATTAGTATTGTGAAATATAAAAGTCATTTGAGTGGTGGATATGTTAGTCAGTTGTTTGGATTGAGAAGGATAGTGGAGGGATAGAAGAGGGAAAAGGGTTTGCATTTATATAGTGCTTGCTACCTCTGATGGGGTGTCAACTCGCCAGAACCTGCGTGGCACATCCTACCTTCCTGGTGTCCCGGACCGGTGGACTTCGTTTCCTGCTCCTGCTGCCCTGCTCCCTGCACCTGTCCCGATCTCCCGCCGCCGCGCAGACAATCATCGCGGCCGCAGTGGGGAGACGGGACCACACGCCCCAGCAGCCCCAGCAGTCCCTCAGCTGACCAATAGGAGCGCGCCAGGAGGCGTTCAAATCTCCGGCGCTGCTCCCGCGTCGCGGGACCGCGCGCGGGTAGCGCCGGGAGAAGCCCGGGACAAGGGCGGGACCGTCTGTGGCCGTCCGGGGCCGCAGGAGGCCGGGCAGGGCCATCCCTTTTGGTTCACGTGTCAAGCTGGTCACCGTTCTTCAGCCATAGAAAGACTTCTGAGAACGTTAAGATAAGTCAGTGAGGGGTGTGCAGATTTAATACTGTCAGTTGTGTTAAATATTACATTTGGGGGCACAACAATTTGTTTTGCTTTGTTACACCTCACTGTAGCTATCGCCTGTGTGTTACCAGCGCAGGGTATTCTCTCACTGTAGTGGGCAAGTTAACACATTGTGGACTTTCTCTTCTGGGTCAGTTTCAATCGTCATTTTGAGAACATGGGGAAAACCAGAAAAACACCAATTAGACCAGGGACGGGAGTTAGGGGCACATTAGATGCATTCATTACACGTGCCATATCCCTGTTGACACATGAGATACAGTTGACGGAGCGTAGGTTGTCCCTTGATTCCCTATTGGCACATAAACGCTCTTCGTTGGGACAATAGCGGAATGTGTCACGCCTGGAGCAAGTAAATCGGCATGTCAGGGTCCTCTCTTACAGAGTAAGACTCAGGGCTCTACACTAGCACAAGTTCACACAAATAGGCAAAATGACGGGGATGACGAGCTACCGCTACTGGTGGGCCCCGCGGCAGATAAGGAGGTTAGCGGACCTGGGGGTGTTCAGGTGGGTGCCCAAGAACAGGATGCGATTACCCCCGGGGGTGAGAGGGATCTTAATGCTTTAGTGGAGAAGGAAAGGGTAGTAGTTACCCGATCAAAAAAAGTCTTACTAGTGCCAGACCCCTCTCCAGAAAGTGTCACCACTGAGAGTTTAAAGTCCTCAACCAGGCCACAAAGTAAGGGGACAAGCAAAACTAAAATTGATACAAAAGCAAAAAAAGGTGGTTCCAGAACAGACCCTATAAGAGTTGAGGATGAAAGTAATAGGCCTGCGTGTTTACAATGTCATTCCAGCTCCTCCGTAAACAGAACGGATTGGTCGCAGGAGATATTGAAAACACTCGAATCCAAGTTGGAAGCACTTTTTCTTAAACACTTGGCCCCCTTGGTGGAAGACATAATGAAAATAGAGGAAAAAGTCAGTAGGTTGTTGGAGATGGAAAAATGTGTTCTCCCAGCCCCCCAACAAATTATGAATTCTGATGGGCTAGATATTGTATCTTGTCTGGGAAGAGCAGGGTCGAAGCAGAGGGTTGATTGCAATGTGAGCGATGATAGTGACATACCCCCTGTTCTGGCGCCTGCGAGTCTCCAACAAGAGGCTAGTACTAAAGCCCAGATAGTAGCCACCGGTTCCCAGAATGCCCAGGTGCTGAGTTCCCCGGGCCTCCAGACGTTAGATTTGCCCCCGGCATGTTGTCCCTATACAATAGTTTTAGCAGGGGTCCCTGCCCAAAATGGGGAAAGAGAAGAATCTACAGGTTCCTTGATAAACAAGGTCAGTCACTGGCTGCATAATAACGCGAAGGAATCCAAGCATTGGAGAACGCACATTTTCATGGCAAGGAGGGTAGCATGGATTGGTCCCTCAAAAAAGAAGTTTGCTGGAGATTGTGTTATTGTCAATTTTAGACACCGAGAGCTGGTAAAAGAACTGTTGGGTTACAGTTACGTGGCTTTTGATAGTGGGACGACTATAAAAATGCTCCCTCTGAACTTTTTCTATAGGGACCAGGCAAAAGCATTGCGCCAAGGGCCACGAAGTAGAGGGGAAGTTCCGTTATTAAGATCATACAGACTGGGGTCAGTCTCTAATAGGTTCAATCCATTGTCTGATGCGGCAGTGATGGATGAACTAGATTGACAGACTCAAGTCGAAATTCCGGAAAATTCATCCCCTTCAGACAATATTATGCCTGGAGAGAATGGTGGCCTTACAGGAAAAAGCCTTTTACTCGAAATCCCCCAAAATGAGGTTGTAACTACCCACTTAGCGACTAGTTCAGCAGTAGATCAGAGTAGCTCAGCAGAAGTGGGACCCCAAATTCAGCATACCCTAGTAAGGAATGCGACCACCCCGGGGATCGGGGAACTTAGGGTGGTATCGTGGAACATTGCTGGAATCTCGTCCAAATTAAGAAACAAGGAATGGTTGGAGTACAGCAAAAAGTTTCACATTATTTGTTTACAAGAAACTTGGGAGTTGGATAGTAGTGCCCCTCATCTAGATGGGTACAAAATGTTTTTTGTGCCCGCCCAAAAATCCATGATGGGAAGAGCAAAAGGGGGATTAATAACGTATGTATCTCTGATGCTACAAGGGACATGGGAAAGCATGGGCTGGAACTCGGAATACATTCAGGGTCTTAGTTATAGTAAAAAGGGGACTAAATTTGCATTGATACATTTTTATGATGCGGCCCAATCAATGCAGAGGCTGATTGATTTGAAGGATAGACTGGCTGACTTGTGTTCTAGAGGAAAGCACCCCCCAAATGTAATTTTGGTGGGCGATTTTAATTGTCACCCATGCCCATATCTGAAATGGGGTGGGGGAACATGGAATTCTTGTCCTTCCACTAGTGATTGGCACCTTGAACACACACAGGAAGGCAGCGAATTAAGCAAGATTCTGGGGATATACAATCTCGTCCCTACAATGGACCTGATTAAGCCCAGGATCTCGAATATCATAAATCCCACTATTAAGGGCAGGGGAAAAGAAACTATTATTGATTATATTTTTATTTCTTATGGGTTTAAAAGTAGGATCATAGATTTTAATATAGAAATTAGTATCTTTAGTGATCACAACCCACTGGTGTTGTCATTGCTGGACACGGACGATCCCGTGCAGTTAAGGCCTAGGACGACAAGGGGAAATTTGGAAGCAAATGATCAGGGCAGGCGACTACGTTGGTCTAATACTGATGGGGAAGCATTTTATAAAAAACTTCTCGCAAACCCAGAAAGCGGGATATGGTTGTGCCTAAATCAAGAAACTAGAGGCAAAGATCTGATAAATGCATTTGAAAGCATGGCAAGGGATATTGACAGGCTATTGAGGATTAAATCACAAGCACCGCCCAATCTTACACCCAAATGGTTTGACAAAGCATGCTCCAGAGCCCAAAAAGAATTAAAACGGGCACTCAAAAAGGTAGTGAAATGTAGGGCCCAATATAAAATGGCCATAAAAAAGAGGAAAAAATCTATCCACTATGAAGCTTGGGCGAATTTAAGGGAGGCAGCTGAAATGAGAGATATGTCACGGTTTTGGAGGGTGATTAATGATCCTAGTTTCCAGCCCCCAAATAGCGTGAAGGTCTCCTGCAATATCTTGCCAGATGCGTGGGTCTCCCATTTCAAAAAATGGTATAACCAGGGCAGTACCATGACTCAATACATCTCTGATGTAGGCATGTTGCCAAGTTCATGGGCCAAGTTTACGGTGGACGAAATTAAAGTCGGAATTCAAGCCCTGACAAAGAACAAGGCCCCTGGCCCAGATGGGATTCCCCCCGATCTATTTTTATCCCAGGTTGACCTGTGGGCTCCCATACTCACTAGAGTTTTTAATACAGCAGTGGAAAGGGGAATGCCCAGGTCCTGGTCAACTGCCACCATCGTTCCCCTCTTTAAAAAGGGCAATAAAAGCGACCCCCAATGTTACCGCCCGATTTCACTAATTGATGTCTCAGCAAAGGTTTTAGGGAAGGTAATTCTAAACCGTTTGATGGACTGGGCTGAGGAAAATAAGATTATTACAGATACTCAGTACGGTTTTAGAACGGGTCGCTCTACATCAGATCAATGTCTCAATCTATATAATCTGGTGGCTAAGTATACTCTTGCCAATGATGGGACAGTTTATCTTGCTTTCATGGATTTAACGGCAGCTTTTGATCGGGTCAACCGGGAAAAACTATGGGAGATTTTAGAGTTGCTTGGGGTGGACCCTAGTCTGATTTTCATTTTAAAAACTCTACATAGGGACACAACTGCTCAGATTAGATATAGCAATGAGGGGAACTTAACTGATCATTTCGCTTGCACTGGGGGGGGTGAGACAGGGTTGTATTTTGGCGCCCTTTTTATTCACGATATATATAAATGGTTTGGATAAAGCCCTAGGAAAACTGGGGGTGGACTGCCCTAGAGTGGCCAACAGAAGTATACCTGTTCTGTTATATGCGGACGATGCAGTACTCCTCGCACGAACAGGGAGGGGTCTGCAGGCCCTCATTGACGGCTTTTGTGGGTTTATGGCACACCTAGACTTATCTCCCAACCTAACAAAATCCTATATCATGGAAGCTGGAAAAAGACCAATGAGGAATTTCAGTTTCAAAATTGGGGGTCATCAGCTCGAGAAGGTTGACGTTTTTAATTATCTAGGAATCATTTTTGATAAACACCTCAAATTCACGCCATTAGTCATAGAAAAGTGTAAACAGCACACAAATATAATGGGTTCAATTATGTCCCGTGCCACGAGGTTAGGCCACTGGTCCCCGAACGAAGTATTGAACTTATACAATTCAATCTGCTGCTCCAAGATCATGTATGGGAGAGAGGTCTGGGGTACCAGAAACACCTCCATGATACAACTGGAGGAAGATAAGTTTCTTAGAAGGATCTTGCAAGTACCACAATGCATCCCGGCCTACATTATACATGAAGAGTTAGGGCTCCCTTACATCTCTGATAGAATAAGCCTTAAACCAATAATGTGTTGGATTAAAATTTGGACTAATCCAGATGCTAGCTTTAGCAGAGATATAATTACAGATTGTATCAGAAGGGAAAAAAGTCACAAAATACCATGGCTCAAATTTGTGAAGGATAAGTTGAAGTGGCTAGGTTATGTAAGATGTTTTGATGAACCCACTTCCATGACGTCCCAATCGAAATCACTCATAAAAGCAGAATACTTGAGGCGGGTAGCCTGCTATAAAGAAGATTGTGAATTATTGAAAGGGTCAGTGCGTGCATATATACTTACGAAATCTGTTGCTGGCATAGAACCTTACTTGGCGCTGATTTATAACAAAAATGACAGATTCTTAATGACCAGATTTAGACTGGACCTTTTACACCATATTTTAGCTGTTCCCGAGGGATTCACAAAAGATATTGGTTCAAAGGGTCCCTGTGGCTGCGATCTGGGATCTCCACAGGATACCCTTCACTTTGTATTCTTTTGTCCCCTATATGAATTCCCGCGGGACGTCTTTTTAAAACCCATCCTAAAAGCGGATAAATTCACCCACGTCAGGGTAGCTCTTTTATATTTAAAACTTTCTGCGGAACCTCTTACACTGTTTTGCACTGTGAACTTTTTAAGACTTGCTGCAAAATTGAGGAAATCGAGACGTGAGACTTAAGTTATTCCGTTGTCAGTGTATTGGAGGTGGGGTCTTGCCTCATGTTATTTGACCCGCACGATGCATATAATAGTAGTAATACCCAAAGAAGCATGTAAATGACGTATTGGATGGTTTAGCGCATTGGGGATGTTATATGGTATTTTTTAATGATAACATTTTCTTATAATATGTGTTTTAAGCATCTATGATCGTATATTTTATTCTGGACGATGGCTTTTTGCACTATATAGTTGTTTGCACCCTGCACTTTAATAAGTAATAATTGATGAACTTATAGCCTGCCAGTCGTTTTGTACAACTTAGTCGAGGCCACGGACAGGACATTCAGAATCGACCTATTTTGCTTTACCCCCATTGTATTAATGAGTTTTAATATGTGAAGTCGTTTGTAATATTATTCTGTAACATGTGTATTATTTTCTTTTCTTGGATGTTTTTATATCCGAATAAAGATATTTTGATGATGATAGTGCTTGCTACCTCTGATGGGGTGTTGAAGTGCTTTTTTGGCGAGTAGCACGCTACTCTGGAACCCATAAAGGATTAGTGGGGAATTAGTATAGTGAAATAGGAAAGTGATTTGAGCAGTGGATGTGTTAGTCAGTTTTTTGGATTGAGAAGGATAGTGAAAGGATAGAAGAGGGAAAAGGTTTGCATTTATATAGAGCTTGCTACCCCTGATGAAGTGTTGAAGCACTTTTTTAGCGAGTAGCACGCTAGTCTGGAACCCATAAAGGAATAGTGGTGAATTAGTATAGTGAAATATGAAATTAATTTGAGTGGTGGACATATTAGTCTCTTACTTGGATTGAAAAGGATAGCGGAGGGATATAAGAGGGAAGGATTTAGAATTCTTTTTTCTTATTTTTGGAGCTCATAGCAGTAGGAGGAAGCTTGGGATGAGTAAAAGGGAGGGGGAGGGGGAAGAGTCAGAGGAAAGGGTTTAGAATTGCTAGTTTGGGAGATCTGAATAGTACAAGAGATATGAGATGATCCACGGAGGGGTAAAGTAGGGAAGGGTCTAGAAAGGGTTATTTTGGGGTCATAGTAGTGGTATGGGGTTTGGGATGAAAGACTGGAGGTAGATGGTATATTGATAGAAGTATATGGTGAGAAATAGGGTGGTGCATTGGAAAGAGTAGTAGAATGAGGTTTGAAATTAGTCTGAGAGTTAAGGTAGAGGATATACTGAGAGCGTTATAGGGTGAGAAATAGGGTAGTGCATTGGGTATGCTGAATTAGAAGAAAAGCAATAAATATATAGATACATTAGTACATGGAATGTATATATAAGGAAGGTAGTATATGTAGATTAAAGATGCATTTAATAAAACCGGCTTTCAAGTGTTGTTGTACTTTAAATTAATTGATGTTTTTATTGTAATTCAATAGTGAAGCAATTGTAGATAAATAGTTATGATAAAAGATTTACTTATTTATGCAGTCACTTATATACATGTTAAAAACATAGAATAATGTAACTATCAGTAAAATGTACATTTGTTAGGCAGAACTAATGAATATCTATATTTTTCAAAACATAATTATTATACATGTTTATACAAACATTTTGTAGTCCAAACAAATGCTTATATACACAAGGATATGCTGTATATTTCTGTTTGCGTATGTTGGTTATTTGGGACAGAGCAATCTTGAGTAGTTTTCTGAAGATAAGGTGGTTATCTGTGGATCTTATTTTGGGTGGTAAAGAGTTCCATAGTTTGGCTGCTTGAACAGAGAAGGATGTGCCAGCCATGGTTTTTACTTGTACGTTGGGATTTTTAGTCGAGGTGCCACTCTAGAGTGGAGGTTCATTTGTTGAGTGTGTTTGGTGATTTTATTCCTGGTGAAAAGCGGTCCTGTTCCATGTATCGCTTTGTGGGTGATACATAGCAGCTTGAATGTGGATCTTCTGCCGACCGGTAACCAATGCAGGGCTTTCAAGGCAGAGGAGATGTGGTCTTGCTGCTTTATAGGTAAGAGTAGTCTAGCAGCCAAGTTCTGAATCCGTTGTCGTTTTTTCATAGTCGTTAAAGGTGATCCGTAGTAGAGGCTATTTGCGTAACCAAGTTTGGACAGAACAATAGAAATGTTAGCCTGGACTTTGTGTGGAAATTCCAGATGGGGGAAGAGATGCGTCACAGTGTTTTTGTAGTAAAAAAGCTTGATCTTGCTAGTTTGTCCACTTGGGCATTCATTGATAGCTTAGAGTCCATGGTCATTCCGAGGTTTCTTACTTCCTTTCACACTTTAGGCGGTTTTCTCACATCATCAGGCCAGGCGGCGAGCGGGTCATAATTTTTCCAATTGGCAAACATGAGCATTTCCATTTTGGAAGCATTCAATTTGAGATGGCTCCACGCCATCTATTGATAGACAGCTCTGAGACAACTTAAAATTGGTGAGTTTCCAATGTCTTTGGGGCATTGCAGTTGAAGGAGTATTTGCGTGTCATCTACATAGTTATAGCACATGAGGTGAAATTGATTGATCAGAGCCGGTAATTACTTCATGTAGATGTTGAAAAGCATGGGCGAAATGATAGAGCCTTGAAGGACCCATGCTTTTGTGAAGTACGATTTGTACGAGAAAGGGGGGTATGGATGGCATTAGTTCTGTTGCGAAGGTAGGATGTAATCCAATCTAGAGCAGTTCCCTCTATGCCGGCTTTTGTACATGGTGGATTACAAAGCAGCTTGTGATAAGGTTTGTCATTAGGTACTCTAGAAGAAATTAAATGCAATGAGAATTGTACGCAGGGTTGTTAAAGCTATCACAAGCATTCCATGCAGGCACCTGGGTTTGAGTCTCTGTGAGCATGGACTGCAAATACAGTAAGAAAGAAAGAAAGAAAGAAAGAAAGAAGAAGAAGAAAAAGAAAGAAAAAGAAAGAAAGAAGAAAATGTGACTTATAAAGCGCTACAGTTGCCCTGAGGCGTCCAGGCGCTGGAAAAGTAAGAAAATCAGTATCAGTATAAAGTCAGGTTGCAATTTACTTCCCACTTTATTTAATTTATATCTTGCGGACCCGGGTCTGCATGTGAGCAAAGTAAACAATCATACTTGGGCACCTGTGTCTTTCAATGCTTTGAGTAGTTATAATGCATCAACAGATAAAGCATGTTTTATGCCTGAAAAGAACACCACGTCTCCTTTTTAGGGTTGTTGGAGGACTTAAATAATGTAAGCTCACTGGAGAAGTGTAGCTCACTGGTTAGAGGAGGCATACCCTGAAGCAGAGGTCAGACCCGGAACCAGGGTTCGATTCCCGACGCGGCAGGGTCTGGAGCCCAATTGTCCACGGACTCGATAATTCTCGCTTCGGTGCCTACTCTAAGCACGAGTTCACACTATGCAGCTCTGGGCAACAAGCTTGCTTAATCTCCACAACGGCCCCCCGCGGCGGGATGCCTGGCTTTCACCTTGGGGATGCCCAGTACGGGTTATCTCACAGGGAAAAACCAGGACGGGTTCCCAATGCAAGCGCCGAGATGCCCAAGGGTAATTTGAGCGCTATATAAGACCATACATACATACATAATACAACAGCTAAAAAAAAAGAAAATCTGTAAATATATGGAGCCACTTAAAATCAAATATGCCCTTAATGAATCATTTACATAGTTCCCAATTAGCTATTCATGTTAAAAAAAAGTGTTACTAGGAACAATATTCAGCTGACACATTTTTCGGATGGCGAATCATTAAGTCTTACTAAGACATTTCGAACAGTAGTGTTGTTTGTCTTGTCTAGGATCCTAAAGATATTTGATCGAGCCTTTAGCCCCAAATGTTCAGTTTTATTTTTATCAAATTCAGATTCCTTCACATTGGCTTGGACATTGGCATTGCTGTATTCACTAAACCATGAAATGTATTTAAGATTAAATCAATCTATTGTAGGCGGTGATGTCTGAGATAGTAACATTATTTTATTTCTCAAGGACCTTCATCGAGACTCAAGGGCGGCTGTTCGCTATTCAAAAAACATGAAAGTGACCCGGCAAATCAATATTAAGAGAGGGGTGTGCCAGGGGTGCATACTAGCACCCTTCCTTTTTAACTTATATATTAACTCTCTAGAAAAGGCCCTTTTGGCCAGTTGTCCCCAGGTTGGCAAGCGTAGTCTGACTGTCCTACTATATGCAGACGACACGGTCCTCATGGCGAGGACGGCCAGGGGCCTACAACTTGTATTGTTTTGTTTTACTCACTTTATGGAGGACCTGGACCTGAGGGTTAATCACTCAAAATCGTTTATCATGCAGGTGGGACCTCGTACAACAAAGCAGTTGTTTACCTTTAAGCTAAGATCATCACCAATACCCAAGACCAACGCCTTTTCCTATTTGGGGGTTTTGTTTGATGACTCATTGAGTTGGTCCCCCTTGCTTACTTGGAAGAAAGGGGAACTAGTGAAATCTTCTGCAGTTGTTTTTAACTTTGCCACCAGAGTGGGAGGGAAACCAATAGGGGCACTCTTGAAGATTTATCAAGCAAAATGTATTTCAGAGGCCAGTTACAGAAGCGAGATCTGGGGCCATGTTGGGGTCAGGCCCTGCAAATCGCCTAAAACTCTTTCCTGCAACGGGCCCTTTCTGTGCCGCAAAGTATTTCTTTGTATGTTGTGCATGAAGAACTAGGGATGCCTTTCCTCTCAGATGAATTGGCTTTTCGTCCCCGGCATTGTGGCTCAGGATTTGGGCCAAGCAGGAAAATACACTTAGTAAACACATCTTAAAGGACTGTTTTTCGCTTGACCATCTTTCACGTATTCAATGGCTTCAGTACATAAGAGTAGGCCTTTTGAGGCTAGGCAGAGCAGAACTATTCACTAATCCAGAGAGTAAATGTAAGAGTGACTATGCTTGGGCCAAAGAGAGTTTTTCAAGAAGGAGCCGTTGCGAAAGAAAGGAAGCAGAGCTGTGTAAGTCCAGTGTACGTATGCACATTATGTTAAAGACGGTGCCAACCACTGAACCATATCTTTTAGGGCTCAAAAGTATCTATGACCTTTTTTTATTGACGAGGTTTCGGCTCAACCTTTTCCACTATCTCTTGGCTCAACCGCATGGCTCCCACAGAGGTCAGTGTCTCATGTCCTGTGGCTGCGAAGGAGGGTCTCCTCAGGACATGATGTACTTTTTAATGATCTGCAGCTTTTATGATCTTCCTAGAAAATTATTTATTATTCCTATCCTGAAAAACGCTGGTTTCAGGAGGGTAAGACCAGCTTTTATCTGTTTACAACTCCTTTCTACAGACACTGGTCAAGTTGTGATTCATTTCTGTACTGTAATTCATGTATTTTAACTATAAACCCAGTGTAATTTGATGTATCAGCAGTTGTTAACCTGTATTTTGGAACACATTTTTAATCATGTTTGTTTGACTTTTATGGTTTTACTCATAAAACCGATTAAAGCTTGTTGATGATGATGTCTGAGTGAAGAGCCATTTTATTTGTATCTGCCCACGTCTTTAGACCTAAGACAGTGGTATAGAAAAACGGATCTATTGGTCAGCAATATAAGAACAACTGAAGAGGCAATTAGGGTTTATTTTTTGGTGTATCTAACAGAGTAGATCTTCATTGTGCAATATTTTAAATGAATAACGTAAAAAATTGCAAGTTACATAGAAGTTTGCTTAGTTGTCTATTTAATTTACGCTTAAATGTTGTATAGTATGAAGTATATTTCAGATTTTCAATTATAATTATGTTTTATTTAAACACCATACTTCTGCTAAATTATATTTTTATTTTAATGGGTGTAATCAACTTTGTATTAGGAAATGCTTGTGGTTATTAATGATGTCTGTAGTTTCTTTCTTCAGGGCCGAACAATTAGATGTGATAACTGTATGAATTATATAATGAGTGTCAATTAATGTAAAAATTACTCAGGTTTTTAGTCTGAGAAATAAATAAACTGACTTGATTAGCCGGGTTAACTGAATTGTATAGGGACAGCTGCATGGGAAAATCCCCGCTAACTTGGAAAACGCCTTCAGTAGTACCTAATGCCAATGAAATCTTTTTACTACCATGTAGAGCGGTCAGACTAAATTTCTGTTCTGCAGAGCCAGACTATATCAAACACCCAAAAGGTGATTAAAGGAATGCTTTCAAATAGTCTAACCAGTGGCAATTGTTCGGGGTAGCATTCTAACCCATCGTATTTCACCTACTGTGCCACTCTAGACAAAGGCCTAATCATTACTGACCCAGCCTCTCATAGGAACCGTCCATCCCAAACTGCCAGGTGAGACCCTCTGTCGAAGGGAACGCAAGCAGCCACAGACCTGTTTTGGCCTTGATGGGGCCTCATCACTGTGCTACTGGAACCAAGCTACACCTGGCGAAAGGGGCTCAAATAGGCCGAATCTGGTTTTGAGTTAACTGAGGTCCGGTTCAGAGAGGACCTGGCTTGGCAATTTGGGCTGGACGGTTCCTATTGGATCAGGAGCAAGACTGATATGCATAGGGCTGGCTATAATCTGAGGTGGCATGGTGGGCAAAAGATCGATGAGTTGGACTGCTACTCTGAGCATTGCCAGTGGTGAGATTTATTGCACACATTCCTCTTGTCACTTTTTGCATTATGACGTATGACCCTAAATGGTCAAGGTTATGCCCAGACGTGGGTCCCTTGCTCACTGTTCCCCTAGACCCAAGTTACACCCGGCTGTACATGCCCGAAAAGGCAGAAACCACTCTTGAGTTGTTTTTGTTTTGACTCAGGGATGTCCTGACTTGGCTGTTTGGACTGGACAGTTCCTATTGGAGCAGTACCAAGACTTATTTGCAAATGTATGAGTCTAACATGGGGTGGCATGGTGGGCAAAAAAACGATGGGTCAAAATACTACCATGAGCTATTGTCAGTGGTTAGACTTATTGCAACCATTTCTCCCATCACTTTTTTGTGTGTCTAATGTAACACCCTAAGTGGCCTAGGGTGCACCCAGATTTTGGGTCCCTTGCTCACTGTGCCACTGGAACCAAGTTACAATCAACAGCACGGCCCAATGAGGTGGAAACTGGTCTTCGGTTGCTTTTGTTCCTGTTCAGAGAGCACTTGACTTCCCCATTGGGGTTGGACTGTTCCTATTGGAGAAGGACCAAGACTGATTTGTATATGAAATTAGTAACTTACATGTCGCCACCAAACTGAAGGATCTGGCTGCTATCCACAAACTGCAGGGCTACTAACAAATGTAACTTACACTTTTGAGTCATTTACATGTGTAATTCACTCTTATGCTTTTGAGTTACTTTGATACTTTTGGCTATTCACAAAATCTGACTGTAAAGTTATTGCTGGGTGAAAATGAGTAAGCTTAGTCAAAAGTGTAAATCAACCAAAAGTGTAAGTTGCCTTTGGTATGGCCATGTAATAAATGATATATAAGCAGCACTAAACCTATTAAAAAGAGAATTTTGGAACATATAAGGCTCATCCTCAGCTCCACACCTTCCACCTGGGACGACTCCTGGTGGCCAGCCTCGTTGGGAACTGCGCTGACACCCACCGACCACGCACACATCCTGGACTCAATGACCCAACAAGTCAACGCCATCTCCTCCTCCTGCTTCAACAACCTCCGTATGCTTCGTGAGATCTACAGATGGATCCCTACCGAAACCAGAAGGACGGTCACCCAGGCCCTCGTCACCAGCAGACTGCACTACGGCAATGCCCTCTATGTGGGAACCACTCCCAAACTCCAGAAGAGACTCTCAACGCATACAAAACTCCTCCTCACGCCTCGTCCTCGACATCCCCCACCACAGCCACATCACCACCCACCTGAAGGACCTGCACTGGCTTCCCGTCAACAAGAGGATCACCTGCAAGCTCCTCACCCACGCTCCCAAAGCACTCCACAACGCAGGACCAGCATACCTCAACAAGCGACTCACCTTTGACACTCCCAACCGCCAGCTCTGCTCCGCTGACCTCACCCTCGCCACCGTTCCACGCATCCACCAACCAACCACCGGCGGCAGATCCTTCTCCCATCTCGCCGCCAAGTCATGGAACACCCTCCCCATCCACCTATGGCAGTCCCAGGACCTGCTGACCTTCAGGAGACTCCTCAAGACCTGGCTGTTTGATCAGTAGCTGTTCCCCAACCACCCCCAGCGCCTTGAGACCCTCACTGGTGAGTAGCGCACTTTACAAATGATTGATTGATTGATAAAGAATGAGAATCCCACCTATTCAGTAGCACATCAGTTTAAAGATAAACATGATAGTTGAACAGGGACCTCTTATTTTTACTGTATTGATAGGATTCCACAAAATCCTAGGGGTGAGGACCATATCAGAGCCTTAAGAACTTTGGAATTCTGGTATATAGTCAATCCGAATGCCAAAACCTATTAGAATGGCACAAGCCAAGACACTTTGGGTGTTAATGCGGTCAAATCGCTACCTAATAAATTGCCCTGAATTTGAAAATTCTTAAATTGCGTTCTACATTGAACAGGCATGTGGATTCAGTCTTTCTTCTTTCTCTCACCTGTAGTAGACACATCATCGATACAGGGTCAGAAGGCAGCTATAACTTTTCGAGAGACTGTATATATATATATATATATATATATATTACCTACTGGCGGTCGCCAGTAGGTAGTTATAGTTAGGACCCTGTTTCCATAGGAAATCCGCAACATTCTATTTGGAATAACTTTGGCGCCGGTCGACGAATCCTCGCGAAATTTTCAAAATAGGTGGGGCGCTCCGCTCCGCTCCTACCCTGAAAGTCTCGGGGGGATTCGTCAAGCGGGGGCTGAGAAAAAAGGGGGGTCCCAAAACGCGTTTTTCCCATGCATTTTTCCATAGGACCTTTAGACACAGCTACAGCCCGAACGGCTGAACAGAGTTACTTGAAATTTGGCAGAGAGGTAGTCCTCAGGTCAAGGAAGTGCCTTTTGTAGGTCTGGTGTAAATCTGTTCAGTAGTTCCTGAGGAAATAGCATTTAAATCAATATATATATCTGTGGCAGCTTACGGTGCGCTTACCGTGCGCTTACGGTAAGCTTACCGTACGCGTACGGTGACGTGCGCGAGCGCGATTCTGATTGGCTGTTAGATCTTAGTAAACATTCGAATCGGTCGAAACCAGGAAGCGGCGGCCGCCATTTTCTCTCTCGCACTCTAGGGGGGGGAGGAAAAACAAAGGGAAAAAACATATAAAGGAGCTGTTTAGACTGCTCCTAACCACCTAGCCTTGATGAAGGTGTCCCCAAAGAACCCCCAAGGCCAAAAAGTCAATATTTATTTTTTTCGAAAAATCGGCGATTACGCGTACGGTAAAAAATATATAAAAAAAAAAATTAACAATACTCTCCCCACCCCGTGTGCAAATTGTGCCCGAAGTGTAGGATTTGTGCATGGCATATGTCAGCAATGAAAATGTAAATGTTTTTAAAAAAAACAATTAACCATACTCTCCCCACCCCGTGTGCAAATGGTGGCCGAACGGCACCATTTGTGCATGGCATATTTATCTATTATGAAAATGTAAAAGTTTACCTTGCACAACGAAGCGCGTAATATGCCCTCCATGTGCGCACGGTGCGAGAAGCGCATCGTGCGTACATGGCCCATCCAGCGTAACGTGGGCACGCGGTGCGCGTAGCACACCGCGTGCCCACCGTGCGTGCACGGCACTAACTGCGTAAAGTGGGCGAAGCGCACCGTGCGCGCACGGAACGAACTGCGTTAAGTGGGCGAAGCGCACCGTGCGCGCACGGAACGAACTGCGTTAAGTGGGCGCGCACGCCACGAATGGCGTAAAGTAACTTAGCATTTAAAAAACCGTACAAATTCACTGAAAAAACCATAGGTTTCACACACGTTATAGTTAGGAATTAGCATTTAAAAAACCTTGCAAATTCACTGAAAAAACCATAGGTTTCACACATGTTATAGTTAGCTGGACATTTTACTGATAAAAAACCTATGAAATTCCCCCGTTATAGTTAGTGCAGGCAACTATAACTCACGCGACCGCAATCCTCTGCTGATGACATATGTGTCTTTATGAAAAAAAAATATTTGTAATATATGTATAGCTAAAATTTAATGGAAGAAGACATGGGCAAATAAGTGTCTAAATACAGTATTAGCATCAGTGGGGGAATTTCATAGGTTTTTTTATCAGTAAAATGTCCAGCTAACTATAACATGTGTGAAACCTATGGTTTTTTCAGTGAATTTGCAAGGTTTTTTAAATGCTAATTCCTAACTATAACGTGTGTGAAACTTATGGTTTTTTCAGTGAATATATATATATATATATATATATATATATTCACTGAAAAAAACATAGGTTTCAGGGACGTTATAGTTAGTTGGACATTTCACTTGTGCAAAACCAGAGAAATTTGGCCGTTATAGTTAGTTGAGCTAACTATAACTCGCGCCCCCGCAATGCACTGCTGATGACGTCACATATTACATAATTCATGACATGGTGAGTGACATCACTGATGACATCACAAATGAGTGACTCCTCCTCGGTGCTCAGATATCGATATTTTTCTTGACGAATCACCCCGAAACTTATAAGACAGGAGCTGACCGGAGCGCTCCATTAGTTTTAAACATTTTGCGTAGATTCGTCAAACGGCGGCAAAGTTATTGGCAAATCAAAAAATGCTGTTCCTATGGAAACTAGGTTCTAACTATAACTACCTACTGGCAATCGCCAGTAGGATATATATATATATTACCTACTGGCGGTCGCCAGTAGGTAGTTATAGTTAGGACCCTGTTTCCATAGGAAAACCGCAACATTCTATTTTGAATAACTTTGGCGCCGGTCGACGAATCCTCGCCAAATTTTCAAAATAGGTGGGGCGCTGCGCTCCGCTCCTACCCTGAAAGTCTCGGGGGGATTCGTCAAGCGGGGGCTGAGATAAAAGGGGGGTCCCAAAACGCGTTTTTCCCATGCATTTTTCCATAGGACCTTTAGACACAGCCACAGCCCGAACGGCTGAACAGAGTTCCTTGAAATTTGGCAGAGAGGTAGTCTACAGGTCAAGGAAGTGCCTTTTGTAGGTTTGGTGTAAATCTGTTCAGTAGATTCTGAGAAAATAGCCTTTAAATCAATATATATATCTGAGCCAGCTTACGGTGCGCTTACGGTGCGCTTACCGTACGTGTACGGTGACGTGCGCGAGCGCGATTCTGATTGGCTGTTCGATCTAAGTAAACATTCGAATCGGTCGAAACCAGGAAGCGGCGGCCGCCATTTTCTCTCTCGCACTCTGAGGGGGGCTGCAAAAACCAAGACAAAAAACATCTACAGGGGGAGTATATTCAGTTCTTAAACACCCAGCATCCATATATGTGTTCCCAAATAACCCCCAAGGCCAAAAAAACAAATTTATTTTTTTTCCAAAAATCGCCGATTACGCTTACCGTACGCGTACGGTAAAAAATTTAAAAAAAAAAAAAATTATCCACACCCCGTGTGCAAATGGTGCCCTTAGCGCACCATTTGTGCATGGCCTATATAATTAAATGGAAAGTACAAATGAATAACGTTCACAACGAAGCGCATAATATGTCCCCCATGTGCGCACGGTGCGCGAAGCGCATCGTGCGTACATGGCCCATCCCGCGTAACGTTACGCACTAACTGCGTAAAGTGGGCGCGCGGTGCGCGAAGCGCACCGTGCGCGCACGGAACGAACTGCGTTAACTGGGCGCGCACGCCACGAATGGCGTAAAGTAACTTAGCATTTAAAAAACCGTACAAATTCACTGAAAAAACCATAGGTTTCACACACGTTATAGTTAGGAATTAGCATTTAAAAAACCTTGCAAATTCACTGAAAAAACCATAGGTTTCACACAAGTTATAGTTAGCTGTACATTTCACTCGTAAAAAACCAATGAAATTCCCCCGTTATAGTTAGTGCAGGCAACTATAACTCACGCGACCGCAATCCTCTGCTGATGACATATGTGTCTTTATGAAAAAATAAATATTTGTAATATATGTATAGCTAAAATTTAATGGAAGAAGACATGGGCAAATAAGTGTCTAAATACAGTATTAGCATCAGCAGAGGATTGCGGTCGCGTGAGTTATAGTTGCCTGCACTAACTATAACGGGGGAATTTCATTGGTTTTTTACGAGTGAAATGTACAGCTAACTATAACTTGTGTGAAACCTATGGTTTATATATATATATATTCACTGAAAAAACCATAGGTTTCACACATGTTATAGTTAGCGGAAATTTTACTGATAAAAAACCTGTGAAATTGCCCCGTTATAGTTAGTGCTGGCAACTATAACTCACGCGACCGCAATCTTCTGCTGATGACATATGTGTCTTTATGAAAAAAAAATATTTGTAATATATGTATAGCTAAAAATGTATGGAAGAAGACATGGGCAAATAAGTGTCTAAATACAGTATTAGCATCAGCAGAGGATTGCGGTCGCGTGAGTTATAGTTGCCAGCACTAACTATAACGGGGCAATTTCACTGGTTTTTTATCAGTAAAATTTCCGCTAACTATAACATGTGTGAAACCTATGGTTTTTTCAGTGAATTTGCAAGGTTTTTTAAATGCTAAGTTACTTTACGCCATTCGAGGCGTGCGCGCCCACTTAACGCAGTTCGTTCCGTGCACGGTTTTTATCAACTTTAATAAGCCCTGTACATTTGGTGGCCTTCGGCCACCAAAAGCACAGGGGGTGGGGTCAATGTGGATAGTGTTTTTTTTATTTCGATTTTTTAATTTCATGTTGCCAAAATTTAGTTTTTTTAACCTATTAATAAGCCCTGTACATTTGGTGGCCTACGGCCACCAAAAGCACAGGGGGTGGGGTAAGTGTGGATAGTGTTTTTTTTTTTTTTTTTTTTTTACCGTACGCTTACGGTAAGCGTACGGTAAGCGTACTCGGCGAAATTGCCGAAAAAAAAATAAAACCGTTTTTGCTCTTGGGGGATGTTTGGGGACTCCCTCAACATGACTATGTGGGAGGGAGTTGTCAAAACAGCCCCGTAACATGTTTTTGGCCATCTTGTTTGATAAACAACACTCAGTGCGAGAGACAAAATGGCGGCCGCCGCTTCCTGGTTTCGGCCGATTCGAATGTTTACTAAGATCTAAGAGCCAATCAGAATCGCGCTCGCGCACGCCACCGTACGCTTACGGTAAGCGTACGGTAAGCGTACCGTAAGCGGGCTCAGATATATATATTGATTTAAAGGCTATTTTCTCAGAATCTACTGAACAGATTTACACCAAACCTACAAAAGGCACTTCCTTGACCTAGGGACTACCTCTCTGCCAAATTTCTAGTAATTCTGTTCAGCCGTTCAGGCTGTAGCTCGTTCTAAAGGTCCTATGGAAAAATGCATGGGAAAAACGCGTTTTGGGACCCCCCTTTTATCTCAGCCCCCGCTTGACGAATCCCCCCGAGACTTTCAGGGTAGGAGCGGAGCGTAGCGCCCCACCTATTTTGAGAAATTCGCGAGGATTCATCGACCGGCGCCAAAGTTATTCAAAATAGAATGTTGAGGTTTTCCTATGGAAAAGGGGTCCTAACTATAACTACCTACTGGCGACCGCCAGTAGGTAATATATATATATATTCACTGAAAAAACCATA